>NC_062214.1:118407237-118707237 GCF_902686445.1 Sciurus carolinensis
TTTTGCTTTCTTTCAACAGTTGTTAACTTGTCTTTTTGAAAATGCAAGTCTGAGTCCCTTTACTCTTGTCATCACCCAAGATTTGATTCTTAATGCTTGTTTTCTCTGTTAAAGTGCTCAGTTCTCTCTCAACTACTTTGGTTGTTTCTACCATCACCTATGTTTCACAGATTCCTAGGTCATTACCTCTAAAACCAGATTTCTTCTCCACCAACAGCCTTGCATATTCCAAGGCTGCGAGTAATACACATGGTAAGAGAGAACCATAGAGTATCTCCAAAAGGATCAAGTGCCTGGATTTGACATAGATGGTGAATCCTCTGGAAGACTGGGAACAGAGCAGAGAGGAGCTTCCTTTGGGGCAGACTGGACCTGAACAATAGGAGAGGTGGGGTTGGGATCTTCTGTTCTGTAAATAGCATCTTGGGCTGGCTTGAGAGCCAGGTGCAGAGGATTTGTGTGCCTGGTGGAGAACATTTAATGAAATGTTCTTCACACTCACCACTCTGGACTTAAAAGAACACTTCACTAGAAATAAAGAAAAGAAGAAGACTGGTGAAAATAAAATGTTTTCAGTTGAAACTGCATTTCCCCACAGAGGCAAAGAGGACAATATCCTCCTCTTTCTCCCACCAGGATACATTACCTAAACTTTTATTCTGGGATCTCTTGCTTCCTGACCCTCCTGTAGCTGTACTTTTCCTTGGCAGGATAGGATATGACCCTCACCTCTTCCCACTAGGCATAATACAGACCTACAAAGCTCATTTAAACCAAAACACCAAAGAATGAACAGCTGGCACTTCTGATAAAACTAGACACTTGACCCTGAAAGAGCACTCCTGAAAAATCAGTGCGGAAAAAATCAAAGAGCATTATCAATCTCAAACCTCAAGTCTGAATTGAATTTGACTGCTAGTACTGGAGGTGTGACTCTAGTGGCTTAAATAGATGAGTTTAATCTCACATATAAAAAAATTCCAAACATAGCCATTCAAAGGCCAGCGGGGTTACTCCTCATCAGAGAGCCTCACTCTATGGTCTCTACAGCCTTAACGCGGGCTTCCATCTCCAAAGTTATGGTATAATATGCCAATTAGAGCTCCAGCCATATTTTCATCCCAAAGTATGAAAGCAGTAGGGAAGAGGCAGAGACACCTTCCACTATCTGATCCCTTTTTAGAGATCTTCCAGGAGGGTCACTGGACAACTACCACTTTCATCTCATTGATCAAAGCTTACTTACCTGGTTATCTCTCAAGGGAGGATGAGTAAGTGATCTTTAGAAGTGAGTCTTTTCCTTTCTTCCCTAACCTGGTGCTATCTGTGAATGGGCAGGAGATGTGAACTCCCCAGGCAATTCAGTTTGTCTCCAGATTTTCAGGAAGGGAACTGAGTTTTATGGTGTTTTGCTTTTTGGTACTGGGGATTGAACCCAGGGCATGCTCAGCAAGTGCTCTACCACCAACCTATATCCCTATGCCCTTCCCCCCACTTTTTAAAAAATTTTGTTTGACCCAGTGTCTTCCTAAGTTACCCAGCCTTGCCTCAAACTTGCAATCCTCCTGTCTAAGCCTCCCAAGAAGCTAGGAGGTTCTTGATAGCTGTTACCCTGAATGGGACAATCAGGTTCCTCATATCATTTGTGAGAGTCAAATATTTCTTTTACCTAAGAAAAACAATAAACAATTTAACCCCTGTGACAGTGTGATATAATAATAAATGTGTTTGGTCTTCATCCCTAAAACCTAAAACTCAGATTTTTCTGAGTGATTGGATTTTCTTTCATCGTTCATAATAAGCCTCTTTCAACCATACCTGAGTTTATAGTAATATGTGACTCTAGTAGGGTGAGGTCTGGTTACTAGAAAAATTAACCATGTGATTAGATGACTGGAACTTTTAGCTCCATCAGTGTCCCCTGACCTCCAGGGAGGAGAAAGGGGCTAGAGATTGAGTTAACAGAGACAAGTGATATGATCTATCATACCCAAGTAATGGAGCCTCCATGAAAATGGATCTGTGAGGCTTGGAGACATTCTGTGTGGTAGAATTCATGGAGACTCTGAAGGGTGGTGAATTTGGAGGGGGCTTGGAAACTCTTACCCCTTCCCTACACGTTGCCCTATGCATCTCTTCCATTTGGCTATTCCTAAATCGCATCTTTTATAATGAATTAGAAATAGTAAAGTGATTTCCTGAGTTCTGTGAGCTGTTCTTACAAATTACTGAACCTAAAGAGGAAGCCATCAGAACCCCTGATTCACAGCCGGTTGATCAACCTGAGCCTTGGGAGGAGCGTTTGAAGTTGGAGCAGTTTTGTTGGACTGAGACTTTAACCTGTGGTGTCTGTGATAACTCCAAGTAGTAAATGTCATCATTGAATTGTAGGATGCCTAGTTGGCATCTGATCATTGGAAAATTGCTTAATATGGTGGGAAGAACACTTACTTGGTGTGAGAAATGTTATGGAGAGAAGTACTGTTTTCCCTTTGAGCTACTCTCTGCAGATATTTGGAAATGGCAACTCACCCAGCCCTTTAGAAGTATAATTTAATTCAAATATAAAAGGTACTTAGGGGTAAGGAAACTTTTAGAAAACAACTGAATTCTACTCAATATAGCCTTCTTGTAATTGCTAAAATACCACAATAATAATTGTGATATATCTTAATAAGCCTGGTTTAAAAAAAAAAGTGACTATTTATAGGGAAGCTCCAAATCATTTTGGATGTCACGGGAGATATTTGATCTCTGCTCAGATACTTCAAATGATGGTGAAAAACATTATGTTACATATTTCTTTCCTAAAACTGATTTGAAAGGAAATGGGATAGGACTTGTTTACAGTGCTCAGAATTTCAGAATCTTGACAATGACAAATGTCAAGGACAAGATAAGACATCATAGTGACCAAGACTTTCCTGGGCTTGCCACCCTTATATATTAAGAGTTCTGTCCCCAAACTTAGAGCTTAACTTAATCCTTTCATTGATTTACAAAAGAAATGAAACCTACATGTGACAATTTTGAAATATTGATTTCTGACATCTGTTTGCTAAGATAATTTTTGAATCCTTTGGTGAAAACAGAAATGATAATTGTAGGTCCTTCAAAAACATCTACCCCATTTAACCTACATCTAAGAGTGTAAGGAACACTTGACATTATTCTCCCTGATTATCACCTTTATTTGAGAATGCAGTTGTCTCTGGGTAAGTGTCTGCTGGTGCAACTTTAAGAGTGTGACTACTGTAATCCTTACTGAATTTCATAAACCTGTTCATTTACTTTTCAACCCAGATCTAACTGGCTCAAAAGCCCCGATGCTGATTCTGACCAGCTCTTCCGCATGGTGGCAGAGGTCTTCATCCTGTGGTGTAAATCTCACGTAAGGACACCTTTGGGTCCTGGATTTAGGATGGTTGTGAAAGGTTGTGAAAGCTAGAAAGGCTTTCTTGTAATGTTTGCTTTTTTATTTCCTGCCATTTAGAACTTCAAGAGGGAAGAGCAAAATTTTGTGATTCAGAATGAAATTAATAATTTGGCATTTTTAACTGGAGACAGCAAAAGCAAGATGTCAAAAGTAAGTCCTTAGAAGTCAATTCCAAAGACTCATCAGCCTTGACTTCAGCCATGACTTGGATCTATTTTGTATTTTGTGGGTCTTAGTGCTGTACTTCATTTAGGTCAAACTAGGCAACCAGCAGTCTCAGGTCTTGTTCTTTGAGAATGAGCCACGGAAGAAACTGCTCTTCAGTTAGCATGGTCATCACATTTTATGAATAAATAGCTGCTTGTATGTCAGAAAGTTTAAGTTTCAAGACTTGCGTAAGGCATTCGAGAGGTCTCCAAAACAAACCTGCTGTTAGCAGTTTTAAAATAGAACTACTTCCTGTGTGGCAAAGCTACAAAAACACAAGCTTCGAGCCACCTATTGATTAGCTAAGAGTGAATTACCTTGCTTGGACGATTTCAATAGCAGGTGCTCTTACACTGTGCTTGTTTTCCTCCTCTCTGGAACATCCTACCTTATTTTATTTCAGATACATTGACCTCTTAATGTCTTATATTTATTTTCCATGACAGTTGCATTCAGAAAGCCAAACATTTGTTCACCTCCCTGCAGGAAATGTTTGAAAGAGGACATAATGAGATACCTGTCTTTAAAAAAAACGAGTAAGCTGTAGAGAGGAGCATAACTGGGGTACAGGAGGAGGAAATTATCTGCCAGGCCCTCCTGAGCCAGCTCTGCTCCAGGCTTGGTCATTTTGATTGTAGAGAATTCTCACACACTCCTTCAGGTGTCCATACAAGAGCAAAGCCTCCTTAAATGGGATGTGTTGTTACCTGCTGCTTACCCCTGACTCTGTCTCCCTGAGAAATGTGCTTCCAAGAAGGCTGTCTGTATATGCCAAGTGTAAGTGACCTATCACATCTGAGATGCACATCTCTCTCATTGGTGGTGGAGTGCTGCCTTTGAGATTCAGGAAGGTGGTTTATGCATGGGGACCCCTCTGAAGTGAAAGTCAGTTCTGGAAAGATGGGTGTCATTGATTTACAGGGGAGACCTTGGCTATCTTTCCAAGATGGAGGATCTGTGTTTGCCAGGTTGCAGAGAAGGGACTGGTATGACACTAGAAATTGAAAATCTCAGACCCTGGAGCTTCACCAAGGGTAGAGCCAACTCGGTCAGATATAGCCACTGTGAACTTCCTGCCTCATCAACTTTTAGCTATGTTAGCACTAACACTTCTTCAGCATCTAAAAATTGACTGTTGGAGTTTAGGACTAACTCTCAAGTATGCACTAGAATACACTTTTAATATATACACTGCTAAATAAAGTTTTATAAACAAAATTATGTACATACAAAGCTGAGGAAATCTTCACTGCAAAGGCTTAGAGTGGATCCTTTTGTGCTTAACATAATTTCGATTTTCCAAAATTCATTTTGCACTCACCTTTTGGTAAACACATCAGCTCCTATGAGGTGCATAAGAATGGAATTCTCAGGCTCTAGCTCCCCAAGACATCTAGCTTATCTAAGGTTACCTCCACAGGGTCTTTTTACAGCCATCACAGCCTCTCCTTTAATCCTATCTTCCTACAGAGAGTCAGTTGATCTCAGGCAGATCCCATGCCATCTTCAGCTTAGGGAGCTCCACGGACTCCTGGGCTGAACCAGTTAGCAGCCATTGTGATTGGCAGGGGTTGGCAGCAAAGCGATGGAAATCACTCTGATAACAGGATTTGGATCCCAGATGAGCAGAAATGGCAAAGAGATCTCAACACTCTGGTGATGAATAGATACTCAGGGTCCTTAGGTTTACATTTGGAAAGAAATGAATTGACAGAAAAATGACATTTCACACCTCACCTACTAACAAACTAACCTGACATTTTGTTCATTCACATCATGAGTGGGGGAAGGGGCATGTTCTTTTCACCAGAGGATAGTCATGTCCAGAATCTGTTGGTAAAGTTGGGCCTCGGGAGCAAGCTCTTTCATTTCATTTACCTTTATGTTGTATGCCATTTATTTCTGAGTCAATTGTGATGGGGTCAAAGTTATAGTGTAATTGAACTGCTGGCCCTCTGTTCATAGATGAATAACATTTGCCCTGCTTCTCAGGGTAACAAGTGTTCATACTGTTCCTGATGCCTCAACTGAGACACAGAGCATAGTAGTAAATAGACTGGGAACTTAAAGGAAGCTGGGTCCTACCTTTGGTCCCACTGCTGGTCACAGCTATAGCCTTGTACCATTTATTTAACTCCTCTGGGCCCCAGTTTGCCAATCTGTACAATGGGGTTGAACTTCTTGTCTGACTTCACAGCTCTACTAAGATGCTCTGGTTAAGAGTTAATTTTCAACCTTATCTCTAGGTCAGAATAATATTTCATAAATGCAGGGCTTTATTTAAGACAGAGAGCTACCATGCCTCCACTAAACAGCAACCCACAGCCATTTCTGGTATTTCTTGGATGTAAATCTACATACTGAAGAGCCAGGAGGGGAATCTTCTTCCTTACCAGTTGAATTCCTATTGCCTTTGCTCACCTGCAATTTAGACGTTCTCTCTACTACCTGGTTGGAATGGGTTCCTGTTGCCTTTGCTTGCTTTTATGTCCTCTCTTAATTGAATTCTGGTGTTGTATAAATGAAATTGGCCTCAGTGCACGTGGTAGCCTTTGTGGAGGTGTGTGTATGTGATGTGTGTGCTGCATGCCACACACCCTGAGTACGCCACCACAAACAGAAACGACGTGGGGAAAATACACAGCAGGCCACTCAGACTTGATTAACTGAAGGTCAATTCAAAGATACGTTGTTTTTCTGACAAGCTAATGTAGATTGTTTTTTGAGAGCTCATTGTATATTTTGTTTATACAACACCAGTTTGCAAATGTATGTCAAGCTAAATGTAACTAAGCTGAGCAAGTGTCTTTTTGTTTTGTTTTTAAACTCGTTTTGTTTTCTGGAAAAATGGCAGCAGCTTCCTCGGAGGGGAATGGTAAGTTAGAATGTGGTTACATCAAGAGGTACAAGTTTCTTGACCAAGGTTATAAACCATAACACAGAGCTGGGGTGTGGGAATGAGGGCATTTCAGGGTCTGAAGCCCTCTGCCCATGGAGCGATCTCAGCAGATTAAAGGACAGCAATTATTTTAGAAGGTTTCTTTGACTTTTAAAGGGCATTCAGAGAATATTTGTGAGTTTTCTTGCTCCAAGCTGAAGAACTTCTTACTATCCTCTTTCTCTCTTTCATTTCCTCCCTCTGCTTCCTTTTTTAATTTTTTCTCTTCTTTTGTTCCCACACTGGTGCATTATGCTCACAGTCTGTGTCTGTTTGTCTGTCTCTCTCTCTCCCTGCCTCCCTCCCTCCGCTTTCTGCCTCTCCCTTTTGGTCCTTCCCCTCTGCCTCCCTCCTCCCCTCCCCCTCTTTTCCTCCATTCTCCTCCCGTCCAGCCTTCCCCCACTTCTCTCATGGCCCTCCTTCTTCAAGTGCTCCCTCTCCTCTCATTCTTAGTCCAACTTCCAGAAAATCTCCTTTTCCTCTAATGCTTGATGTTTGGTAGACTCGTCTTCACTTGCCCTCCCAGAGGGGTAAGACCTTCCGGTAGCACAGGTTTGCCTTTGTGCAGGAGCCTGGTGTGGACTCCCCGGCTCCCTTGGTGCAGACCACCACTGGGTGTGATGGCTTCATGAAGCTCCCTTATCCTGGAAAAGTCTGGTTTTACCTAAAGGTCTATACATAAAATCATCCGTTTGATCATAAACTATCGCTGAGGGCTTATGATCTAAGTGTGGCAAAATGAAATTATGTTGAAGGTCTATGAAATGAAATTAGGGAATTGTGGTGAGGTAACTTATATTAGCAATATGTGAAGAATAAAAGTAGATCCTGGAGGATGTGGATGCATTTGAAGATCACAGGGTAAGATGGAAGGTGCTCCATTTTTTGGGTTGTGGGGTGATCCCAAAGCACTTTGGATATTCCTAGGGTGCTTTTTAAAAACCAAACCTTTTAGCAGAAGCACAAGCCCAAGGTTCAGTTCTCCCCTCTCTTTTTGTAGCTTCCGACCTGCTGGAGTTGATAAAGTGGTGGGTGGAAGGAAGAAAAATTGGGATCTTTGGTTACATAACAGATTCTCTAGCCCACCCTGGTGAAAGGAGGGAAGTGGATGAGGGAAAGACTTTACATCTAAAGAGTTCGTGCGGGAACCAGATCTGAGACTGATGGACTGGGTCTGAGCCACACCCTCTAGAAGACTGCTCTCTGAGTTGCCCATGCCCCAGGGTGACTTGCTGGTCTGGGTGTCTTTTTGATCAAATTAACCTCCATCCTAACCTCCCACCGGGTCTTCATGCTATGTTTACCTTGCTCCCACAAAAGCTGAGTTTCTGCTGTGTTGGCTGAGAACTGGGACTAACTAAGAAGCTATGAATAACATGTGGTGCTTTATGCCTTGGACCCCTTGCTTTCCCTGACTGACTCTTCTCCTTGTTTCTTTTCTTTTGTCTTTCCACACAGGCCATGCAAGTAAAGGTACAGGTCAAATGCATGACGTGTCTTTTCTGTCCTAGTATTAGAGGTGCCAGGCTCTGGCCCCCTCTGCACTGTGATCACCATGGGGGTGGTACAGAATGGATTTTCTCACCTGGAGTTCCCCAGGCCTGCTCCAGGGAAGACAACTGCCTGTCAAAGAGTGAATGTAGGCCTACCCACCCTTGGAAAGGGGAAGCCGGGGAAGCCAGCCAAGCCTCGCCCTAACCGAGGTCTCCTTGCCATCTCTGCTCCCTTCCCCAGCTGCCCTCTCTGTTAGCTTGGTGGCCACCACACTAACAGAGATAGGGATGACTGACAGGGCATGAGAGCCTGGGAGACTGGCTCTGCTGTGGTGCCACCCAGGGTCACAGTTCTATTTTCTGTTAGTAGCTTCCGCCATTTCCTACTACACATGTTCTGCCTCTTGTTCAAAGCTCCCGTGATTCAAAAAGTCTTCCAAGAACAAAACTCAAGGTCTGAAATCAGATAACCCTGAGTTTTTTGTTCACAATGTGCATATGGTAGAGTAAACCCTGAGGCAGTTTTCCAATGACCCCTAAATGTTATTATGTGGACATTCATCCCTTTCTGTTCTGTAATGGGTATCTGTTACTATTGTCCCAAGCCCTCTGCCCTAAGATATATGGAACAGAAATGGAGATGTGTAGAGAATAGGTCACATGCAGCTCTTAGGAAAGGGAAATGGAGTCCTGTCAAGATAGACTTGGCGTCTGAAGAATAGCTCAGATGCTTGCTTGCTGTATGACCTTGGAAAAATTATTTGACTTCCCTGAGCATCCTGTTTTCATTCATAAAACTGACTTGTTAATATTTCAGGGTTGTAGGGAGAATTTAAAATGTTTTATTTCAAGTATCAGGCCCATTGAAATCATATTATGTATGTAGCATACATCAGTAGAATATGACACTGGCCAAATCAAATAAAGAATGAGCAGTAAATAATTTCACTTATTGTAATCAAATCTATGTAGTTATGTTTTTAGCATTTTACTTGATTATATACTGTGTATTATCATGTACATTTTACATTTACACTTAACTGGTTCTATCCTTGATAGATGATTTGAAACATCTTCAAGAGTAATAGACCATTAATGAGTTTTGTCCTTAGATATAACCTTTAGATTCCACACCTGATGGTAGAATATTTGAGGAACCTAACAAGTGCTCAGTAAATGTTAGAACTTGCACAGTCTTTGGTTGAACCAACTTCTACTTTTCAGTCTGTTCTGGAACATAAAATCCTCCTTTCCTTAGCTGCATTTCTTCCTCCTGCATAATTTTTACTGCCCCTCCCTGACCTGGTGAGGCTGACCTGGTGTTTTAGAGCTCTAGGCACAATGTGCCTCTGTAGTAGCCAGCATTACCAGGCAGTGTGGCCAAACTGGGGTTTGCTAGTCAGACACTTCATTGAAGGTGCTGCTGACCCAAAGTTGGTGGAACAAATCGCATCTTTTATGAGAGTGCCATTAATAATTATGAACCTTTCACACTTTGGAAAGTAATTAAAGCAATTAGCCCCATGGTAGTGTTAATTCTGACTATCTTCTTATCTTTTGAAAGCATATCTCTCACAAAATGAATTCTGCTCAGCCCAGGAGTCCCAGGTCTTAAGTTCCAGAGGTGGCAACTGTCCTCCCTGGCTCCCAGAGCCATCTGTCTGTATGTCATTGTAAACCACAGTGCTGCTACCTTATCACTATAAAGACTCCGTCCCCCTCGTGTTCCTGATGAGCCTCTAGCTACCCAGCCCTCCCCACATGCAGCAGGTGCCCACTCAGCAGAGGTACAGTCCAGCAAGCAGAGTACCATGTGACCAACATTGCTTTTCCAATTCTGGCATCATGAAATTTGGGTCACTGCAGTGCCCTTGACCCCATCTGCACCACCTTGAGTTGTGGAGGCTCAGGATCCTCTGTTTGTTGCCTGGGGCTGCCATTGTCCAGAGCCTAGGGGATTGGATTCCTCTCAAACCTACTGCTCCACTGAATGAATTTTCTCTGAAAGGTATGAATAAAAGACAGGCACATATTCCCAAGGACCTAAAGGACTCCTTTATTTCATGTCCAGTTTCTCTCCTATCTCCCAGCCAGATCCCAAAGTAGCCCTGCTCTAGAATTTTCCTTTTCCTGTAAGAATTTGCATTGCCCCATGGTAGGGAGTGCTGCAGAGAATGTCAGTGCTCCAAAACACTAGTGTCAGCCCGGGAACAGACCAGTGCTCCTATGATGAATGCTCTTTCACGTTTCTGTGATTCCCCAGCATCAGGGTTCTCCATTATTCCCTGGGGTCCTTTTATTAGTCTTAAAATCATTCTTTTTGCAAAACACCAGGCTTTTGTTCATTTGGTCCAGATGTGAGTGAGTAAGACTGTAGGTGTCTGTGGTGTGTTGTGTCCAGTTTCGTGGTTCTGTGTGCATGTGCAGAAGAGAAAGCTCAGGGTTAGGGCTGGTACTTCATGGCTTTGCTTAACACACCCTTTTGACTAGTGCTCTTTGAACTGTAGTAAGGTCCAGCCCGTACTGACAGGGACACAAGAAAGCAGGCTACCTCTGAGCTGAGAGGGTTCCTTTCAGTCGCTGATCCCCTCTCTTTATTTCAATATCGTATCCTAGTCTGGAGGACAGGACCAGGAACGGAAGAAGACAAAACGGAGGGGAGACTTGTACTCTATCCAGACGTCCCTCATCGTGGCTGCACTCAAGAAAATGCTGCCCATTGGTTTGAATATGTGCACGCCAGGCGACCAGGAGCTCATCTCTCTGGCAAAATCACGATACAGCTGCGTAAGCTGCCTGTCCGATTGGGCTGAGTCACCCTCCGGGCAGCGGTGGTGGTGGTGTTCGGTGAAGGGCGAGTCCCCCTTGTGTGGGTGGGTGAGGCAGATGAACAGAAATCGAGGTGCAGAGACATCACACCTTTGTTTTAAAGCTAGTTTGGGAGTCAGCAATTTGGAATGAGTTTCTAATTTTTCTTCTTTTGTTTAAAAAAAATCCCAGGAAAACCATTCTTTGACTGTCATACACCCCTATATCCTATTTTACATCCCCATGGTGAATTCTGGTAATAAAATTTAATATCTTTCTGCAGAGGGACACGGACGAAGAGGTTAAGGAACACCTGCGGAATAACTTGCACTTGCAGGAAAAGGTGACGCTGGTGGGAAGGCAGGAGAACCACACAGGCTGTGCATTGGTCGCTGGGTCCCATCCTCCCACTTAGTTTAACTCTTTTTAAAATGTGTCTAAAAGCAGCGGTGAACTGGTAGGATTAGCTCTGTGCCTTCAGTTTTTGTCCTTTCCTTCGCTAATACAAAGTGGAGGTGAAAGAGGTATCTGACGAGCGTGGCTTCCCACTTCCTCTCCTGTCGGTGTCAAGCCGTAGCAGGGGGGATCTGGATGAGCTCTCAGAACTCACTGGCTGTGAGACTTGTTAAACAGTGAAGTGGACACCTGGGGAAGTTTCAGCACCTCCCACTCTAGTGAGATTTTTGAAGCAAAATAATTTTGTGTCTAGGTTAGCATCATCAAAACAGAGAATTTTTGTTTTAAAGGCTATTTGATATTTTTTCAGGCCTGTGAGTCTGAACAACTCTTTCCTCAAATACATTATATCCTCAGATGAAGAACTAAACCTATATAAAAGCATCTCTCATTTCTACCCCAAATATACAAGAATGGTAGATAAAATACTAGGGAAAAAAAGGCAGTAACAAGAAATCCCAAGAGCCAGAAAAAAAAAAGAAATGCTCTAAATATTATTAATAAATCAGTGCTGTAGGAGTCCTTAGAGTGCCAGATATGTATCTTAGGAGCTGGGGTTTTTAATAACTTTAAAGGAAGAGGAGTTGGGAACTAATTACTGCACTGGGCAAAAATGCAGAGTGAGAAACTTGCAAGAAATTATCCTGGAACCAGTAAAATCCATAAATCTCCAGCAGATACAACCACAAAACCATTTGAAAAGTTTTCAGTTCCTCAAATACAGGCTAGTGTGTCATTAAATAAAACTCCTCTTGAAAATAAATTCAAACAAGAAATTTCAAAGCAAGGAAATTCACCACCATCAGAGAGTCAAGAAATGCAAAAGAGAGACTAATTCAAGCAATAAGGAACTATAGAAAAGAATTTAAAATATAAAGAGAGTTAAAAATTTTTATACAGATAAAGGAAGCAATAGATTCATAAAGTAATAGTTGGACATTATTTTTGAGAAAGGAGAGGGGGAGATAAGTTTGAGAAAAAACCTCCTAGTGATTATGAAATCAGTCAGTGAAATTTAAAATCCAATGTATGGATTAAAAAGATAGGCTAGACATAGCTGAAGAGAGGATTTATAAATTGGATGATTGCTTTAAGAAACAGCATCAAAATTAAAGCACACAAAGATAAAATAATGAAAATATGTCAGAAGAGTTAAGAGACTTGGAGGATTGAATGAGAATTTCCAACAAAGCATTATCCACAATAATTGAGGAGATAAGAGACAATAAAAGAGGAAGAGTATTTTTTTTTTTTTTAAGTGGTGCTGGAGATTGAACCTAGGGCTTCATGCATGCTAGACAAGCACTCTATCGCTGATGCCCACCCCCTCCCAAAAGGCAGTCTTGATTCCTATGGAAACCCTGGTAGGAACAAAAACTGTTTTCAGTAGCAGAAGTACAAGGAATTGCTTATTTTGTGGATGTGATTTAATTTTCAGTCTGATGACCCAGCTGTAAAATGGCAACTGAACCTCTACAAGGATGTTCTGAGGAGTGAAGAACCTTCAAATCCAGAGAAGACAGTGGAACGTGTGCAGAGAATTTCAGCTGCTGTCTTCCACCTGGAGCAGGTAAGGAGTATTTGAGCTGTGGAGGGACAAAGCAAGACGACCCTGGGGAATGCAAACTCCTTTCCACATTCACTTCTCAGGTACAGATATTCTTTTAAGACTGAGAAAACAAGGAGCAAGGATCATCCCTCATCATCCTCAAGTGTCATTTTTGGTGCTTCATGGTATCAGACCCCTCAGTTCTTTTCCCTCCCACTATTTTACGAATCCTTGCCATTATCTCAAGTGACTTGTTTTTAAGTCCTTTACCATTTGTAAATCTGCTGGTAAGCAATAAGTGGCTAACAGCATTTGGGAGAAAGAAGAAAACCCCATACCTTCACCTTCATCTATTGCTGTGTTCATTTTGCTGACTACACTTGAGAAGCCAAAATTCTTCCAGGGTTAAGAAGTCTGGTCTACAGGTGACTGTCCTCTGCTACTCTTATCAGCCTAGCATGTACTTTCTTTTGTGATCTCTTTATAGGTGGAACAGCCTTTAAGGTCTAAGAAGGCTGTCTGGCACAAACTGTTGTCAAAGCAGCGGAAACGGGCAGTTGTGGCCTGTTTCAGAATGGCTCCTCTCTACAACCTGCCCAGGTACATATTCTGTCCTTTTCTGCCCCATGAACCTGTGATGGGAATTAAGTTTCCTCCCACAGCTCTGGTCTGTTGTGGCCTTTATACTCTTCATCCAAATAATAGAAATTGGAGTCCTTGGCTCATGGAGCCTTTGGAGTCTGCATAGTATGATTGCCTACTAAGCATTCAAGGTAAGCATAAAAAGTGGTGAGATTCCCTAGTGTCACAGGCCTGTGCAGCACCAGTACCCACTGTAAAGTCAGCCAAGTAAGCATGTGGGGCCCCTCTACTTTAGCTGAGGTGGGATTTTTCATGAGGATGTAAAGACTTCTGGAAAAGGGGATCTGATTTCTAAAACACTTTACCCAAAATTCACCAACAGGTCAAGCAATGTTTCACTTCTCAGGCACTTTGACACCAAAATTGCTGTTTCCTCAGCAGGTACAGAAATGTAACCTGGGAATCCTAATTTAGCACAACGTATTTGCCATCAAGATGAAGAAAAGCTAGAATGCCCTAAGAGAACAGTTAAGGGCACAGTGCATTTATCTGGGTGTTTGAGCCCATACTTTGAAGTGAAAAATAAAAAAAGGCATGAAGATTTTTCTGAAAGTTTTGTGACACACTCTGTGTCCATATAGGGTAAAGTATCTGTGTCAGCTTTCCATCACTGTGACAAAACACCTGAGATAAATCAACTTAAAAGGAGGAAAGATTTATTTTGGCTCATGGATGCAATACATGGTCACTTGGCTCCGTTGATCTGTGCCTGTGGCAAGGCAGAACACCATAGCAGGGAAGGAGTAGTAGAGCAAAGCTGCTCACTTCATGGCAGCTGGAAAGCAAAAGGAAAGGGAAGGAGGCAGAGTCTCAATATCCTCTTCAAGGCCATTCCCTCAGTGACCTGACCTGCTGAAGGTTCCACCACTTCCCAGCAGCGCCAAAGGCTGGTGACTAACCCTTCAACACATGGCCATTAGCAGACATGGAAGAGCCAAACCTTTAACAGTATCAGTGACAGACTGGGTCAGCACTGACCACGGGCACTGACTCATTGTCTTTGGTGATCTGGAAACATCCTCATCTTCAGACTCATTGCAGAGTGGGTAAGGTCAGGCCTGCAATCAATAAACAAAGCTGGTGATTGACTACATATCTTTGCTTCATCAGCTTCCAAGTCACTGGGAACATCCTCAGGGAAAGTAAATTGACTTGAACAAGCATACTCTGAATCCCATATATACGTGTGTTTTTTGGAATATGAGATAAGGGACCATTCGTTTGCTCAGCCTTTGCTTTCATCAAATCGCAGCCCCTGGTCATCATTTACCCAGACTGTCCTAATGCCCTGTGCTGAGCCAACTGAACTTTCCTAGTTAGAGCCTCTGAAATATCTGCTCCAGCAGGGGTCTCTCAAGAAAATAGATTACTCTCTTTGGAATGGACTGAGACATTACTAAATCAAGTAGAATTCATGAATAAAAAGTTGAACAAACATGTCAAACAGTCATGGGCATGAAGGGTACTGAAGTCCTGACAGAAAAGTGAAATTCATAGTCTGGTGAAAAAGGCAAATATGCATAGGATTTTGGTTTGTTTCCTAGAAGTAACAAAACATCAAAATGTATTAACTTTCCTCTCTGTTTGAGATTCCCTACCTGGTACTGTGCTAACGTGGCCTCCAAAAGAGTTCAGCTCCAAGCTCATGTCTCCGGGCCAGAAAGGCCAGCTAGGCCGAAATCACATATCTCAAAATCAAGCATTTTTTTCTAAATCCACTGGAAATGTTAGTACGCTCCTTTCATATTTAGGCTGCTCCTTCAGCAGTTCTACCCCTATACAGATAAATCCAGGAATTCACCATGTCCTTGATGTAGTGTGGTCACTCTTAATCCAGTCGCTTTAAAAGGGTTGTCCTGGGTTTTCTCTCTAGCATGGAAGATTATAAGTAGATTTCATAAGAACAGCAAACTAACTAAGAAGCTGGTGGTGGAGACAACTCCTTCCCCACCTTGTGATGATCTAAACTCTATAGAATCTTCCAAACTAAAAAAGCTAAAGGGATATTTTATTATGTGGTAACTGTTTCTGTGGTGTTAGTTTTTAAAAGAAAACCTGTATGCTTTTCTCCAGACACAAAATTAACAATTTCTTCCTGAGCACCTTTCAACGGGTTTGGCTGGAAAAGGTTAATGAAAAAACTCAATATGACAGGCTTATACCCATTTTAATGGTAATGTAACCTGTGGAGAGACCTGCTCATTCTCTGCACACTCCTCTTTTCTTGACCATGATTTAACGTTACCATAAAAACCCAAATTTGTACAATTTTTTTAAAGAATTCTGATTGGTCAGATTTTAAAGAAAGATGACAAAGGTTGTATTCTGCCAAAACCATGACTTGGGCTTAATGATTCCGGTCTAGACTGTGATCTTCCTTTTCTCTCCCTCTCCACAACATGCCCCTCACAATTGGTAAATGCTTAGCTGCTATTCAGGGGCTCATATTCTCAGAAGTCAACCCTGGCCTAAAGGAAGTGGCTCATGCCAGTTATTCAAGTGCCAGGGGCATAGGTAGAATCCCTGAGGCACATGAAGATGTGCTCCGGAAGTTTCACCTTCCTAAGTATAAGCTGGAGCACCCCTGCTGGACTGCTTCCTTAGAGAAGGAAAAGAAGCTACACCTTGATGTTTTCAGCATTCTGGAAGCCAACCGCTTAGCAACAGCATGATTTAGATTGGTTTATCCAAACAAGTGGCCAACCCAAGGAGTGACTAAACTGCCATATAAATAAATACTTCAGGACTGTTACTTGGCCTAATTAGTTCTCACTAGAGGGAAGTACGATAAAGACCAGGTAAGATGAGATTAGGGTTACAGTTACTGCCATGGCTTGCTTTAACCATTGTTTTCAGAAGGCGCTCCAATATTTGGGAACCACCTAGAGAGTTCAGTTTTCTTTGCAATAAATGCTTATGGTGTGGTGCTGGCTGCCCTGACCAATCAGAAGATCAGAATTGTACAAAAGCCTGTCCTGCTTACTAACCATGAACCGCCCAAACTAAAATGATGAGTCCCATGGACCCTCTTGACCTCACTCTCACCCTTCCGCTCAGGCACCGCTCTATTAACCTCTTCCTCCATGGCTATCAGAGATTTTGGATAGAAACAGAGGCGTATTCCTTTGAAGAGAAACTAGTACAGGATTTGGCTGTAAGTACTGACTCAACTGGAGCAGACATGGGTGTGAATGAATTTGATTTTGGTGTTCATATGTGTGTGGTAACAGTTAAACATTCCCAAAGAACCAAATGTGTAAATCGGAAAAGAACTAACTGTAAATTCTCAGGGGAGGTCCTGCTAATGGTCATCAGAGCCAGAGGATGAATTTTCACTTGGAGGTGCTAATACTATTTTCACTCTCATCTTCATCATCATTAGCAACTAATATTTCTCGAATGCAGCCATGTCATGGAGAATTCATGCTAAGTTAAGTTTTGAGCACCATTGGTTGCAGGAGGCCACCCCACCCCACCCAAGGCCTGACATTCCTAATCCATAGCTGTGCTTTAGGAAGATGCATCTAAATACCCTTCCTGCATTTCACATTTCTGTACTGGCCCTTCAGAAGATTTAGCATGCTCTGTCTCTAACAGACTTCACACTCTGCAACCACTCAAAAGGACACACAAGGGGGAAAAGCGTATAGCAAAGGCACCACAGAGCCTCGTTCTGGTTCAGAAAGAAAATAAACTACCTCATGGTTCTGTTTTCTCCTTCTCCCTATTTCTCCCCTTTATCTCTCTCTCTTATCACTTACTATCCCTAGTTTCTCACTGTGTTTCTACCCTTTCCACATTTCTCTTCTTTCCCTGTCACACTATTTCTTTTCCTTCTCTCTCTTTTTTCTCTTAAGGCTGTCTCCCCATTTTCCTTCCATTTGTTTCTAGGTCCTTTATTTCCTATATATTCCTGTTGGTGAGAAAGACAATTCCTTCGTTTGCCACCTTCTCAATTTGTGTGAAGTTGACAAATGAGCGTCCTTCTGATCCTCTCCTTCTTAGCCATTTACACAACCTCTGTTGTTCACCAAATGCGATCTTCCCTGCTGACTTGGCACTGCTAGAAAATTCACTTTTACCTCTGGCATCAGCTGCGATTCCCCTTTCTGTAAAAGAACATAGAGAAAAGATTTGATAAGAGGAGAAGTGGCAGGCTCGCAGCTCCAGGACAACAGCTCTGGGGAACAAGGAGAATTTTAGAGTAGAAAATGTGAGGTTAAGAAAGCAACATGTTTTGCTGGGTTGAATCAAGGAGAATATAGACCCAAAATGGCCCCAAAGCTTTGTAACTTTGCCCAGTTCTCCAAGGGAAATTTTAAGAATGACTAGAGAGACTCGGTCTCCTAGGTAGCTCTGCAGGGTTTCCCTCCTGAACTCAGGTGCCCAGAGCTTGCATGAGAGTTCTGCTGATGGGGGTCTATAGTTCTTCCCCTATGGTCAGCTTTTTTGCTTTTTCTTTTATTTTCTTTAACCTAAAGTTGGAATGTTTCTTTGATTGGCTGAAAAACATATATGTCTATATCCCAACCTTGCATCTTCAGGACTTCTCTCCTGAAATAAATATGTGACATAGTGTGGTTTCTTTTTCTGCTTTCAGTCTGGTGCCCTCTGTGCCTTGCGCTTGACCTTTTCTTTGTTCGCATGCAGTCATGTGGCTCATGCTGACTCACGCCTAAAACCCGTCTATGTTGGTTTGTGTAGAAGTCTCCCAAGGTGGAAGAGGAGGAGGAGGAAGAAATGGAGAAGCAACCAGACCCGCTTCATCAGATCATTCTCCATTTTAGCCGCAATGCTCTCACAGAGAGGAGGTCAGCACCTCCAGGGCCCTTCTCTTTCAGACAGCAGAGGGTGGCAGGGATGCCAAGTTTGAGCTGCCCTATTTTTGACCATCGAGTAATCTCTAGAGGAACTACATCAAGCCGCAGCCCTCATCATAATGCCAGACCCTGAGTCTGAAGATTAAACAGCCTGAAGTTGTAATCTTGTCCCTGAATCCCATGTCAAGCACATGCTGATTCAGATTTTTAAGAATCAGAGTGAGGAAAGGTATTTCCTAAATAATTTGGCCCAGTGTGATGGTGCATGCCGGTAATCCTAGTGACTCTAGAGGCTGAGGCAGGGGACCACAAGTTGAAGGCCTGCCTCAGCAACTAAATAATTCCCTTATATATATATATAATTTGAGATTTATATGACTTAGTGTTTTATGAGAGTTCCAAAAAAAACCCGCTAAATATTTCCTCCATTCTTTCCAGCAAATTGGAAGATGATCCTTTGTACACCTCCTATTCCAGCATGATGGCCAAGGTACACCAGAATTTTCTGCACATTATCTTAGACTGTCTTCCTTTAGACTTCTTCTAGCATGTGGAAACTGTCATGTGAACAGGAGGACTGGGTTTTGGTTAGGCATGGGCTCCAGACATTGCACAAGTCATGTGTCACAAGGGTAACATCAGTAAACAATTCTCCATGCTCCTAAGGAAACCCTGAAGCTTTGCAGAAACCATGGCTGCTGGTGGCTAGGCTCAGAGGACAGACAGTTCTGTAACCAGCTAAATGGGGCTCAGAAATGTAGACTATCTTTGCATGTTCAGTAGGGTTCAGGACATGTCAAATAGTTCAAATACATCTGTATGTGAAGGAAACAAGTCTAGAAACAAGAAGGAAATTCCAGGGTTCAGGAAGAGGGAGAGTGTCCAGGGAGATTTCACCTGGAAGGATGGTAAATTCTAGAATGATGAGTGAATAGGAAAGTGCTCCTTTTCAAAGGGAAAACTTTCATATCAGGCATGAAGCGGGGTATGTGGGATGCAGAAGCACCTCTGCCCTTATTCAGCTGCCTCTCAGGGTCATAATGGGAAAGGATGCTTTGGGATTCACATCCCAATTTTATTGCTATTGCCCTGGTGCTGTATCCAGAAAGGGATAACTCCCTGCATTCCTGTCTCCCATTTACACCAGAACTTTACCAGGGAGGACAGTTCAGGTCTATGGTTAAACCAGATAGGTCCCCATTGATTATGTGATCTCAGTGTTCCCATTTCTCATCTCTAACCTCCTAGACAACTGCAAAGAGGGCATTTAAAGTATAATGTTGCCCTGCAGTGATCAGGATGTTCCTGCTTTTACAAAGTGCTCAGATCCTGCAGTACCTGTGAATTCCAGCCTGTCCCCTGTCTTGCAAGGTAGAAGAGTTAACTGTTTGTGAAACGCACTCACCGTCAATTTGGTTGTCTGTTTCCTTTCTGTGCTCCATGGAATCCAGAGCTGTCAGAGTGGTGAGGATGAAGAAGAGGAGGAAGACAAGGAAAAAACATTTGAGGTAATTTTTCACAAAGATTAAAAACAGGGCCACCCTTGCAGACCATCAGGATGGGTCTTCAGAGGTGCTGACTTCAGCACATGGACCTTACCCACCACGTGTATCTAATGTTCCTGCATAAAGCACACCCACCACCTGTGGATCTGTGGTGTCTCCCACCTAGCAAGGGAGCAGGTGACACGCCCGTCGGCATACCACCACACTGAGTTTTTTTCATGGAAAATATTCTGCTTCTTCCCAAATACTATCCTAATAGGAGCAAATTCAAGCATCTAAAGTGAAAAATCCGAGCCATGGAACCATTTGGGTGGTTTTTGCACTACTCTTCTATAAATGCAAATTTAGAGTGTGGGACCCTGCAATGGTTAAGGTTAAACTCTTTTAGGTTGTTTGTAATCTTTGATAGTCAAAGTACCAAACAGAATACAACAGAAGTAATGAATGTAATTACATTTCGGGACAGCTTTGACATTCTGCTACCAAGATCTGGGGGAAAGATCTGGTCTATTAACTGTGGACTGAGTGTTCTAGATAAGTAGGCATTTCCATTCAGATGGATATCACGTTCACCCCTCAGCAGGTTCCCCAGGTGACAGAACACTGAAAACACTTTTTAATCTTAGATTGCTTCCTATAATTATAGTATCAGTGGGAAGGGACTGTTTTACCTATCAGAACCATAAGTGGAAAATTCATCATCAAAACATGAGGGAATTATAAGCAGACCGTTTTGGAAAGCTGAGCAGTATTCATAGATAAACTTCAGAGGTTTACTTTATTCAGAATTATGTGTGTTGCCTTTCTCAGACAACTAAAGACTTTCTCACCTCACCTCACCTCAGCACAGTGAATTCCCTGGAGGAGAATGTGGATGGGACAGCGGATGGAGGTAGGGTAGGAACAACAGAGGGTTGGGAGACAGATATTTCCCTGAGAATTTTTTCCCCCTAGGAGAAAGAGATGGAGAAGCAGAAAACTCTCTATCAGCAAGCTCGACTGCATGAGCGAGGTGCTGCAGAGATGGTGCTTCAGATGATAAGCGCCAGCAAAGGTGATTCCCCCCACTTCTGATGGGCCGGGTGTAACTACCACAGAGAGATCACGCCGTGACATAGTCATTATGAACAAGTCCTCCTAAGCCCACTAGGTGTGATTTACCGCCTGTTTCCTTGGTGATTCAATCAACTGTTCGCTGTGGCAGGTGAGATGAGCCCCATGGTGGTTGAGACTCTGAAGCTGGGGATCGCCATTCTGAATGGAGGCAACGCTGGTGTGCAACAGGTAATGGGGACTCCGGGAGGTCGTGCAGAGTTCCTGGGGTACTCCATGTGACAGCTGTCAGCCTCTTTATGGAAGAGGTGTTGACTGCTACCGAGGGGGGCCACCCAGAATCACCTCGTGGGTGTTTGTCCTTAGTGGCCAATTATATCAGAGTTGCTGGAAACACAGATAAAACCAGGGCTGGGAGTTTATAGGGGATTGTGCACTTAATAAAGAGCTTTTACCCAGAGTTAAAAAAGAAACCTTGCTCTTTATCATAGATGATTTTCTGCAAAAATCTATACTCTAGATGAAGTTTCCCAAGCCTTGGGTTTTTATTTTAGTCCTTTCATTTATTAACTACTTTACAGTGAGCTGCTTATCATTGTAGTGGGGAGTGGGGGGGTGATAACCCCACACACCTGTTATTCATTCACTCATTCCTTCATTCATTGGTTGAACAATTATTCACTGTTTGCTGACCATGCCAGTATGCTGTAAAGGCTGAGGGTGTAGTGATACGAATAAACCCCCTGACATTCTAGTAGATGTTAAATGGGACAACCCACAGAAGCATAGGGCCTGGCACATGGCATTAATTCTGTTTTTTAATTTGTTTATGTATTTATTTATTTTTAATGTTTAATAAGTACATTAAAATTAAACCCATTTGTGCTAGGCGCAGTGGCTCACGCCTATAATCCTAGCAGCTTGAGAGGCTGAGGCAGGAGGATCAAGAGTTCAAAGCCATCCTCAGCAAAAATGAGGTGCTAAGCAACTCAGTGATATCCTGTCACTAAATAAAATACTAAATAGGGCTGGGGATGTGGCTCAGTGGTCGAGTGCCCCTGAGTTCAATCCCTGGTACCAGCCCCCCAAAATTATACACATTTGCATTCATACTATTATCTGAATTGGAACTGAATGCAGAAGACCAGAGAACATTGGTATCCCCTGGGCACTCCAAGATATGGCTAAGAGCACCTGTGTGCACAAGAAGGCAAAGTATCCAACAGACCTTTGACATTCATGAAATTATATCCCTTTGAGAATCTCCAAATCATAACCACTATATTGCACATAGTTTGCCCAGTCTTTTTATCCCAAACAAATTTTTCAGTAGGAACTGTCATTTTCTTAGTTGTGTCTTACTTTCTGCTCTCGTCCACCAGCACCTGCCAAGTGACTATCTTAAAGGTTCTCTCTCTTTTTTTTTTTTTTTTTTTTTTTTTTTTTTTGGTATTTTATGAAGGTATTTTATTTTGATTTTAATCCCTGTTTTCAACATGTGAAAAAAAGCATTCTCTAAGAAACATATTTTGTTGGAGGTCATTATAGATCAATTTTTTATGTCAAGGATGAGGATATATGCTAATTGATTCTCTTCATTTCAAAACTATTGCATAATGGACTATAAAACTTTTTTTTGATAAGCAAAATTTTTCTTGAAAAATATTTTATTTTGCTTATCAAAAAAAAAAAAAAAAAAAGACAAAGTTCCTGTCTTCCCAGTAACAGAGAACACAGGAAATGTCTCTTGTGAAAGAAATACCAAGTGTTCAACTAAGTTCATTACTAAGCTCTTTTCTCCTGTCTGCCATGTTCATAGCATGAACAATTCAGATGATACTTCAGCAACATTAAGCATTACTATGTCACAGTCTAGTGCTTATTCCCAAATATGAGTGACTTCAAACAATAAATTCATGAAGTCAAAGGTCTACTTGCTGCTCTAGTAGAAATACTAGTAAGCCTTTATGAAATAAACATAGTCCACCCAAGAGATTCTGATTCTGTAAGTAGAGTGGGACTCAGACACGAATGTTTTTCTTTAGTTTTGAATTCCATTGGTGATTCTGATACCCCTGCATCTGGGAATCTGCCATTTTTCTGTTGGGATTAGGAGAATTAATTCTGTGGCATAGCTTTCATTGCTTTTCCCTTTAAAATGTGTCTCCCTTGCAGAAAATGCTAGATTACTTAAAGGAGAAAAAAGATGCTGGATTCTTCCAAAGCCTTTCTGGTCTTATGCAATCTTGCAGGTAACTATGGGGAAATCACTCAGCATTTCTTAAAATGGTTCATTATTTGAGAGAAAGGGGGACAGATGCATAAAATTAACTGGCATGTCATGGAATTACTGAAAGAGGCCTCAGGAGTCACCTACTGTAGAAAGCTAAAAGGGTGGGTATGGTTCTCTAGCTTCCAGGGTTACATTCAAACAGCATTCAGAGGGGAAATGTAATCTTTCTTAGCCACAAACACACACTTCACCACTGCTGATGTTGTCCCCACCACCACCACCATGAATTGGGATTGAACCCAAAGCCCCTCTACCACTGAGCTATATCCCCAGCCCTTTTTACTTTTTGTTTTGAGACAGGATCTTGTGAAATTGCTGAGGCTGGCCTCAAACTTGTGATCCTCCTGCCTCAGCCTCCGAGTCACTGGGATTACAGGCGTGCTCCACCACACCCAGCTGACATCTTTTCTCACCTTTCTTACAGCCTCTTTTGTCAGGTTGTTTTCCTAGGAGGCTCAGTATGCACTTTTAGTTTCTCCTCAAACATGTGTGCCCATAAAAGTCAAACCAAAAAAGAGTAGGGGTGAGGGGGAATGCCTCACTATGACTCAAGGCTGTTTTCATTAGACCCATTGGGCACTGTTAATCTTTAAGGATACTTTGAATATTTTGACACATCCATTTTGATGAGGTACCTCCTAGCATAGGAACATTTTGACATAACCTAAAAACAAAGCATCGAAATGTCAGTTTATATTGCCAAGTTGTGTAAGCTGCCCCTCCTAGCTGAACCCTCTGACAAATAAATAATAAATAACCCAAAGTCATAAGGTGACCATTCTTGCTCATTTCAGAAATGAGCCAGCAGCCCTTCCAAGAAAAGTACCAGCTTATTCTCTAAAATTCATATGTATTTCAAATAATCTGGAGCTCATTCTAAAAGAAATCAAAGTTATAATAATTTAGCTCATTTCCCTCCAAGTAATATGATTTAAAATGGAACATTATGTTTTCCACTTGAAAATTTGGAGGAAAAAAGTCTATCTTTTGTGGACTTCATAATTTTGCTAACCTTATTTGATTAGGTAAATATTGTACCCTGAGGCAATAAGGGGCATATGTGAGCTGCAATGTGATCCCTTATTCTCAGTTCTATTTTTTTTCTACCAACTATTAGTTTATTATCTCTCAGGAAAAGAAAATGTAATATTGCCAAGTGTCCTAACTGGGAGGAAAAGAGTACATGTGGACTCAGAAATGGCAAAAATCAAGGCAATTGCTCATGAAATTCCCCCATTAAATTTCTTAGAGGTCCCTCAGTATTCCATAGTACTTAATATTGCTAAATTTGTTTGTAATTTTTTCATAATGATGGGAGGGAGGGACAGGCAAGATAAACTCAGTTGCCCATTGACTTCTAACACAAGTTTTAACATATTTCAATGGATTTTGGTGATTATAAAAATAATACATATTTTTAAAATATTTAAGTGGGAGATACATTGGAGGGATGGAGTGAAGATCAGAAACTGCATTGCACAGATTCAAAATCAAAACAACTGCTTCAAAGTGTTATGGGGTGCAACTTAACAGACTGATCACCACTGAGAAGTCCAAATTTGAGAGTCTTTATTAAGCCAGCCAGCTGACTGTCTCACACAATGCCCCAAAAAATGATTTTTGAAAGAACAGCCCCAACCACAGGGTTGTAGGGGTTCTTATACCAAAAATCACATTAATCATAAGTGTCTGTTGCTATGATTCGAAATTATACATTAACATCATGAGATCATCAACAGAGGGGGAAGTGGGTCAAAATGACCCTTACCTAGGTACAAACTAAAGAATGGTTACTAACATCCACACAATCTCTGTTCACATGGTACATTGTTTAGGAGTAACAGGGATCAAAAGAGAGCAATGTTTTTTTTTACATAGGAATTATCATTCTGTATTATTAAACATGTCACACTAAGTAATTGTTGATGGGTACAGAGGCAGGGTGTTCCCATGGGAGAACCTTATTTCCTACATAACATGGAGTCTCAGAGCAAAATGGAGTCTGTTTAGTCATTTCCCTTAGAGTCTGGCCTATAACATTCTCATGGAGTCAGATCTGTTAGCCCATCACAAAAGCAACTGGGTCCAAATGTCCTGTTCCATGTTATCCTCCCCTGACACAAACCAAAATAGAAGGGTAGCTGTTAGTGATTGAGGAGGCTCTTTTTATAGTAGAATCTGGAGGGAAAATAACAAAGATAGCAATAGAAATTTCACTGTTTTCTGTTTAAAATTCACCTGTATTGCAGAACATGTGATTCTATAAAAAGAAAAAAAGAATGCCAGTATCTTTCCAGTCCACAATCATTTCCTTTGCCCAGTAGGAGGAAGGCTAGGTTTTGCAGAGTCTTAATGGACTCAGTCATAAACTTCCCAAGAGTTACAATCATTTAAGACCTCGTGTTTTCCAAAACCTTTCAGGCTGGGAAAGGTTAGACTCGCTTGGTAAAATAGGAGCCCTACTTGAAAGTAATCTGATTATGCAGTGCTCTTATTATCAAGCTTTATGTTTGTTCATGGCTACATAAAATTTGGCTATGGTGGTGACTGGGAGGTTGGAGAAAGTGGGAACACAAAGAAAGGCCAGCTTGTCACGAGTTCAGGAACACCTTGGGACACCATTGCCTGGGAAAGCTTAATCTCAGCTGCTCTTGGCTCCTGAGGTATGTAGGGATCATCAAAGAATTAACCTTCAAAATCTGGACATGTATAGCGCTCTCCATCAGTACTCATCCTGAGCTCTGGAAATCACAAGTCTGTGCGATCCTCAGAGAAAGAAGGAAAAGGAGGAAGATGAACATTAGAACAGCTTAGCCTTTCCTTGAAGAGATCTTAGAAACAGATTAGTCCTTCCTTCTTTGGGAAGCCTTTCTGAACCTTCATCTATTAGAAAGGACACAGACTGGACCATGAGAGTTGCCCTGAGTGTGTATGACCATTCTGCATGCACGTGACAAGATCTGAGCCACAGCATCTGTAAACACTGCTTGGCACAAAGCAGAGGGATTGCTGGATTTTGAACCACACCATAAAATGTTAGTCCATTTATGACAAGAGAGGGACAGGATATTCTTAGTCAATAGAGACTCTGGCATTAGAAATCCATTTCCCCAGCATGCACAGCCCTGAACCTTGTTTTCTTTTGTCTGTTAAAAGTGTCCTTGATTTGAATGCATTTGAGAGGCAGAATAAAGCTGAAGGTCTGGGGATGGTTACTGAAGAGGGAACACGTAAGTAACTAAAGAATGTCAAGGTCTTTCTCTTCCTGATTAAAACTTTAACTCTTTCTGGTTAGAGCCCATTCTCATGGTTTCTGAATCTGCAAAGACTTGCTTTGTTGGAGCAAAACATCAGTCCTTTGATAAATCCGGCATCCAGGCTGGATGTGTTCATAGAGCCCGTTTTAAGTAAAGACAATTAATTGTGGTGTTGATGAGTTTCTTACTGTGTGTTCTTCTCTTTTTCTCACCGCCAGTCATTGTTCGTGAGCGTGGTAAGTTTGAGTGTCTGGCCTGGGTTCCTGCCAAGTGTGTGAATCCTAAGAGATTTAATTTAATTGCCTCAGCACAGACACATCTTAGAGTTGGTGGTTGCATGTCGAGTTTCACTCAGCAGTTTAAGGCTTAATTAAAGAAGTCTCTTCTTTCTGTAAAGCATGGGCTATGGACTGTGAACTATTTACTGCCATTGTTCTACTTGTTCTCATTACAACTGAGTCTTGGGGCTAAATAATTTACCTTTGTCGGGCTCTGTACTCTGTAGTCTCAGCTCCAGATTAACTGGGTTTCTCCCCATTCACCCAGCATTCCTTCCCCAAACCATTCCAACACAG
This sequence comes from Sciurus carolinensis, assembly GCF_902686445.1. Lineage (NCBI taxonomy): Eukaryota > Metazoa > Chordata > Mammalia > Rodentia > Sciuridae > Sciurus > Sciurus carolinensis. The sequence continues at coordinate 118,434,270 of NC_062214.1, forward strand.
CCCTTTGACATTTTTACAGTCATTTGCATTAGAAGGTGTTCCATGTTGAGAAGTCAAACAAAATGCTCACCAGAATATTCTGTTTTCAAGGTGAAAAGGTACTCCAGAATGATGAATTCACAAGAGATCTCTTCAGATTCCTGCAGTTACTGTGTGAAGGACATAACAGTGGTAAGTAGAACACATTGCTTTGTCAAGGGAAAACATTCAGGGCACAGTTATGATTCAGTTTGGTGTATGCCATTTGAATCAACCAGTCATTAGCCCAAGGACATCTGTCAATCCATTCTTCCACAAGAAGCTCTACATAAAACCATTTCAACTTCATGGCTGATGCTGTTTAGTGCCACCAAGGCTAAACTGCTTCCAGAATCTCTAACCCTTTTCATCTGTCCCCTTATGCCTCATTAAGTCTCATTTCAGTGTCGCCAGGTTGGGAGGACTCAAAGCAGAGTCCCGACCTGCAGGACCTGCTAACCTCGAATGTAGTCTCTTTTTGAGACTTTTCCCATGGTGTGCCTCTTCTGATCTCAGCCCAGGGCATGCCTGGCTCCCTCCACATGATGGGGCCAGGCTCTGACCCAGCACTGGTGCTCTCAGACTTTCAGAACTTCCTGCGGACTCAGATGGGCAACACCACCACTGTGAACATCATCATCAGCACCGTGGACTACCTTCTGCGTCTGCAGGTGAGTGGGAGGGCCTTGGGCAATGGCACCTCTCACCTATACTTCCAAAAGGTTAGAGTGGCCCAGGATTCAGATGCTCTTCAACTTATGATTGGATTATGTCCTGATAAACCCATCATAAGTGGCTGGGAGCTGAAGTTCACTGCTATAACCCAGCATCACAAGAGAATATAATACCATATACTGCTAGCCCAAGAAAAGAATAAAATTCAAAATTCAAAATATAGTTTCTACTGGATTCTTATTGCTTTCACATCCTTATAAAGTTGAAAAATTATGTCAGATCCTCATAAGTTGGAGATTTTTCTGGATAGTCAAGCCCTAATAAGGAAGGCTTTGTAATCTGTGTTCACACACTTGTGGGAAGTCAGATGCTTAAAAATTGTGTTTAATGACAGAAGTAAGGGGAGGGGTCAAATATCAAATTATCTGTTATAAAATGCTGGTTTACTTTAGTTTTACCAGTGAAAATGTAGGCACAATCCCAATAGCTATAAAGCAACCTGTGAATGAGGAGAACAGATTATACTAGGAAGAAGAATTGAACAAGGTGATGGAATGAGTTTCCAAGTTGTCAAGTTGTTAGTGTTGAAAAGTCACTTGGCTTAATTGTTTTGAATAAAAATCCAAATTATATTGAGAAAATCAGCACAAATGTGAAGAACATTTTCTTTGTAGATTTCTCATCCTGATTTTGCCACCTTTTGGGGACCTGTAACAATAGATTTAACTTCTCTGTGTTCCAGTTTTCTCATCTATAAAATGTGTAGGACCTGCCTCATAGAGTGGTAGTAAAGTGCTCAGAACCATATCTTGCATTAAAAATATTAACTATTATATTGTTGCTGTTACTTTGATTATTTGAATTATAGTCATTATTCTCTTTGGTGTACATTTCTCACTTTGATTAGATGGTCCCATAACATGGTCTCCCAGGTGCTAAAGGCTAACCTGTCTCCTAACTCTTTTTCTCTGGGGAAATATTTATGCTTAAAAGACACTAGAGACCAGGTATCTCTGTCCTTCTTCACAGAGTCCTTGACTTCTGTCATAGCAAAGAGGTCATAGAGATGTAGGATTTTCTCATACTTCCACACATTGAATTCAGCTTCACTGACTGAAGTCTGAGAAATACTAAACTCTATTTGTTTGATTTTAGGAATCAATCAGTGATTTCTACTGGTACTATTCAGGGAAGGATATCATTGATGAATCTGGACAGCACAATTTTTCCAAAGCTCTGGCAGTCACTAAGCAAATTTTCAATTCTCTTACAGAGTATATTCAGGTATGTGCTCATGAGTGCAGACTTGAAGACAAGAGAATATTTTTATCATTCTCATTTTCTACAGAATATCTGCATGTAGACAGTGCACTGTGCACCCAACCTTCACACTAACAGATTTCTTATCTAGAAGGAGGAACCCATGGGACCTATACTCTATGAGAGCTTATGCTTTGTGCCCCCCAACACATACACTGGGACCTGTTGGTGGTATTGTCACCATATTTGCATTTATCTAGTTACATTTTACTTTCTCTATTAGACTAAAAACTTTTCATGGGTAGAATATTTCTTATTCAATTTGTTCCTGTCCAAAACGATGTTTGACACATCAGTATCTGATGTTCAGGAAGCAAGGAGAGTGAAGTGGAGAGATTATTGATAGAGTGAGTGAATAAAAGACATACATGATGTTATCTTAGGTAGAGATTAGAAACAATTCATGTGAACTCTGCTCATTTGTCAGAAGCACATAAACTATGTACAGAGGCAGTCTCATCTACATGTGATCGCTACACGTGTCATCTACATCTAGATCTTTCTGTTGTCTCTGTTCATAACATTCTCCGTTCGTTGCCTACAGTGGTCCATCTGCTGTGAAAAAGAACAGGGAATGTGTTCAGGCATAATTTGCTACAAAATCAGTAGTCATCTCAGCCCTCTGTGAGATGAGATTTTTAAAAGCAGAATTAACATTACATTTTATATTATCATAACCAAGAGACTCATAAGATCTTCATTCATTTATTCATTGAACAAAACATTTAGCTTATACTCTAGAGTAACTTACGAAAAGAGGTGAATTGCCTCTACCATCGAAGAGTTTACAGTGTAATTGAGAAAATACATGTACATGAGGAAAACTATTTGACTCAAGATGATAATTTGCATTGAAACCGTTATACACACCATGCTTAGAAAACACATATGTGTGAGTTCAGAGGAAGGGAAAGTACTTGTGAGCTCCAGGGCTGAGAGTCTTCACAGGCACATAGGGACTGAGGATGGACACAGGGAAGGAAGTATATTCTAAGTTGGTCTTTCAGAAAAGCTACAGAGATAGGATTGTGCATGGCTTCATTAGGAATAATGTCAATAATCACATCAATCTTTCAGAAAGAGAAAAAGAAGGAAAGGGGAATATTCCATCCCTTTTCTTGTGCCTTCATTTCTGATTTCATGTTCCACAGAACATGAAATACTGAAGGAGATCATTGAGCATATTTGACGAGGATTTAATATGATCTGAGCAGAACCCATCCTAATCTTCAGCATTTCCCCTGAAGCACTTAACTGAAAAGAAACAGCTCATTTTTGTGAATGTGAATTTCCATCAACAACCAGTTTTGTTCCAAAAGGAGTGTAGTGGCTTCTAGGGATTAGAATCTGGGCATACACAAACTGGATGTTTAAACAAACTTATGTGATTTGAGGATGCGGACAATATTTCTCCTGCTCATCTCTTTGGGAATCCTGCCAAGATTTTTCCAGAACTTGAGACAGCACTTATGTCATTTTTAGAAATTTCTTATTGAAGAATGATTTGGCAACTGGTTAAAAAGGGTAGAAAAAAAAATAGACTATAAGGAAGAGTCACGAAGAAACAGTGTTGGTTCAATATTGATCTCCAAAAATAGGAAAGTGATTTACACAGAAAGTGCAAACTGGTAATTAAGTCATCCCTCTACATTTGTCTTTCAGAAAAGATATTTAAAAGATGGTATTACAACCTGAAGTTTAGGTTAATGATAAAATCCTGGAGGTGGTCGAATTATTACAGAATTTTTTAATTCAACAGATAGTCCTGTCGTCATAGCATTTATGTGTAACTTTGTCTGAAAACAGTGGGTGGGCAAGGAACTGGTTTTCAAACTGTGCTCCACAGCACCCCCTGAGTTCCTCAGAAGGCCTCTCAGGAGAAGGGGTGGGTGAGTATGAGCAGGAGTGCCCTTCGCTCTGCTTCAACCACAGCATTAACTCTTTTAGACATTGTTCTTCAGTGTAAGATTTTATTTGAAGAATGCATTTCTCTGCCAAAAAAAAAAAAAAAAAAAGTCTCTGAAATAGTCCCTGGACTGTGAAATCCTTGATTTTTTTTTTTTCCTAAATATAATACCCTACAATTGGGAAGGGAGGGAAAAGTGACATCTTGGGGAAAATATTGAGCTATAAAATATGAGTCTTTGGGACAGTGCTATCTGCTCATAACAGTAGGTGTCAAATACCCTACTAGGGCAAGTTTCAGAGTAACTTGTGGTACTAAAGTGAAATAAGGGTGTCCTCCTCTCCACAGGGCCCCTGCATCGGGAACCAGCAGAGCCTGGCTCACAGCCGGCTGTGGGACGCAGTGGTTGGCTTCCTCCATGTGTTTGCTAACATGCAGATGAAACTCTCTCAGGTACTGTGGCCTGTTCCCCGCACATTTCATTGGTGTGAAATTCTAAACAAATCCTCATCCCTTGGTTTTTCCATTATGGATGTAGCTGCTTGATCAAAGGCTAGGAAAGCAATGTAGATTAGGTTTCATTTTTAAAACTGAAAGCCAAACTGGGAGACAGGAATAAATGCCTTTGGAGGGGCTGTAGGGGGATCTCATATGAGCTTGTGCATGAATGCAGCTTCCTTCCCTGTGTTCCACCAACCTGATCTTTTTGTAATTGCCTCAACACTTGCTTTCTGTGGTGCTAATCCGTTTTGCTTCCTTGTCACTGTTTTGTCAGTTTATAAACACTATCAGCCTTGTCTGATCTGTCAGATGTTGCATGTCTCTGTAATCCACATAGCCCTTCTCTCTCACCCTTGCTTCCCCCCTCCCATCTCTGCCTCTCCTTCTCACTCCCCATCTCTCTGGCAAGACGAATCAGAATCACTCAGCGCATTTATTATGGCCAAATAAATGTAGCATATATAGTAGTTGATCACTTCTCTCCATGGCAACACATGAGGAAGAACCTCAGGATGTGTTTCAAGCTGATTAGAGTAACATTTGCAGCATTAATTTAAATAACATGTATCTAAAATTCTCAAGGCTGTCACATCTGCCTCCTCTCTTCTGGAATGTGCTATTTAACCCTTTCATTTTTCCCCTTTTGACTCTGGCCTTATGGGAGGAGAGAGTTCTTGGGAGGGCTACAAATTTGGCAGTACTCCATCCACTTCTTTTAAACCGGGGCAGTGTGGTGTAGAGACTCCAGAGACAGGAGTCCTGGCCTAGTCACCACCTCCTTTTGGAAAGTCACTTCCTTTTTCCGTTTTTGTTTCATAATCTATAAAATATTAGGTAGAATGAATGATCTCTGTGGTCTCTTCTCAGATCTAACATATCTCATATGGTATTTTCTATGTAACTATGACACACACTGTAGATAAGGGAAATTTCCTCAGAAATTTGAAGGGCTAGGCAAATTGCTGTGTCTTTCAGAGGTAGACTCTTAAATAAATATGACCCAGAAAACATATTTTAATTTCACCCTCAGATCACTCCTCCAAGGATCATTTCCTAATTTTAATTTCATTCTCAGATTAGATCTAAGGATCATTTTCTTCTATAACATAGGATATAAAGTACAGAGCTCACTTAATTTCTGCATTGCTGAAATTAAGACCAAACAGGCTGGTATCAAAACCATCCGGAGGAATAACCTCAATCATATATCATTTCAAGGAACCAGTGACACCCAGATCACCACCAACCAGCATCAGGATAATCTAAATTAAACCAGAAGGAAAGAAAAACCCATTGGGTGGCTATAACCTTGATACCATCACTTGATTACAATAGTATTTCCATAAAACCGATAGTAATTTTCCAGCATTGAAAATGACAATGTGAGCTACTAGAGAAACCTCAAGGTTCTCTGGTGGATTGAGTTGTTCAGTAGTTTTGGACAACAATTTGCATATCTGCCACATTGTACCAATAAAAGGAGGACTGTAAAGGACACTGATGGGTCCTGCTACAGTGAGTCTCCTGTTGCCTCAGACCGTGGAGGATAAGACATCCTCGTTCGCAGTGAGAAGGGAACTCATTCCTGACCTTGATGCTGTCTTTACCTGACCTTTCCAGAGCAGGCTCTTCTTGCTCACTGCCTGGTACTTTGCTGAGGGATCAGATAGCTCAGGGGTATCTCCTGTTTCTGTTCTAGGATTCCAGTCAGATCGAGCTGCTGAAGGAACTCTTGGATCTCCTTCAGGACATGGTGGTGATGCTTCTGTCCCTCCTGGAAGGTTGGGCTGTTTGGTATAACTAGGCATTCACACAACTGTAATTGCCTGAGCACTAACCTGACTAATCACTCAGATGATCCTTCTGGCAGGTCACTGATGCTGTATGACATTGATTAGAATGCTAAATTTTCAGAGAGAAAAAAATGAGTGAGGGGCACATGGTCTGATGGACAAAGCCTGAAGCCGACTCATTTTACATCAATAGGAAAGCCAGAATGAACTGGGGAAAACCTCCAAGCTTTGCTCTTCCCTATCCTCTCCCTTTCCCCATTGCTTTTCGGTACATCTGGCTGCCAGTGTGTATGCCAGCCATCCAGGGGGGCACCCTCAAAGGTCTAAGGGGATAGGAGGGATACCACATAGCCCTGTGTATCCCCAGTATTCTGATAATGAAACCACTCGCTGGGCCCTAGGTCACAAAAAAGGTCATGGCCCTTTTTTCTTCTCCCTTGGCTCCTAGTGGTGTAGTCTTTATGGCTTGCTGCTCCCTCCTACCCATTTTCAAATCATCATGGTCAGAAAAAAGCTGCCTAATTTGGCACATAAGTCCTCTAAAAGTAGCTACCTGACCAGTTATATAATGGTGCCGGTTTATTTATATATTTGTATGTCTTTTTGAACCCGCCTCACAGGGAATGTGGTAAATGGAACTATTGGCAAGCAGATGGTTGACACACTGGTAGAATCATCTACTAATGTAGAAATGATCTTGAAATTCTTTGACATGTTCTTGAAACTTAAAGACTTAACCAGCTCAGACACCTTCAAAGAATATGACCCAGATGGTAAAGGGATTATCTCCAAAAAAGAATTCCAGAAGGCCATGGAAGGGCAAAAGCAATATACCCAGTCAGAGATTGACTTTCTCCTTTCATGTGCAGAAGCTGACGAGAATGACATGTTTAACTACATTGATTTTGTAGACCGGTTCCATGAGCCGGCCAAGGACATTGGGTTTAATGTGGCAGTGTTATTGACAAATCTTTCTGAACACATGCCAAATGATTCTCGCCTGAAGTGTCTGTTGGACCCAGCAGAAAGTGTGCTAAATTACTTTGAGCCATACCTAGGACGGATCGAGATCATGGGTGGGGCCAAGAAAATTGAGCGTGTTTATTTCGAGATCAGCGAATCTAGTCGAACTCAGTGGGAGAAGCCTCAGGTGAAGGAATCTAAGCGCCAGTTCATTTTTGACGTTGTCAATGAAGGCGGGGAGCAAGAAAAGATGGAGTTATTTGTGAACTTCTGTGAGGATACAATCTTTGAAATGCAGTTAGCCTCTCAGATCTCTGAATCTGATTCAGCCGACAGGCCTGAAGAGGAGGCGGAGGAAGATGAAGATTCTCCTTATGTGTTAGAAATTGAGGGCGAGGAGGAAGAGGACAAGTCTTTTGAGTCTGCCTCTGCATTTGCCATGGCCTGTTCCTCAGCCAAGAGAAATGTTGCCAACTTTCTGAAGAGAGCAACCCTGAAGAACCTCAGGAAGCAGTACAGAAACGTGAAAAAGATGTCTGCAAAGGAGCTAGTGAAGGTGTTCTTCTCTTTTTTCTGGATGTTGTTCGTGGGATTCTTCCAGCTGTTCTTCACCATATTGGGAGGAATCTTTCAGATACTCTGGAACACAGTATTTGGAGGGGGCCTAGTAGAAGGGGCAAAGAACATCAGAGTGACTAAGATCCTGGGTGACATGCCAGACCCAACTCAATTTGGTATCCATGATGATGCTGTGGAGGCTGAGAGGGCAGAAGTGACTGAGCCGGGTATCCCGATTGAACTAGTACACTTTGTCAAGGGCGAGAAGGGAAATGCAGACATCATGTCAGACCTCTTTGGATTGCACCCAAAGAAAGAAGGTGGCTTAAAGCATGGGCCTGAAGTGGGTTTGGGGGACCTCTCTGAAATTATTGGCAAGGATGAACCCCCAACATTAGAGAGTACCGTACGGAAGAAAAGAAAAGCACAGGTGAGCATAATCTGTTTCTATCATCTTTATCCTCAGAAAGACTCATGACCTCATCTTGTAGTCAGTACTGACACTGTTTGCCCAGGAACCAACACTGCATTAGACACGGCTCTGCTACAATTACCCTGAGCTTGTAATTCTAATTCTTCATTCAGCATCTGGGGATATCAAGACTTAGCTGTTGTTTCAGTGTTTAGTGGCTGGATGGACTTGAGATTTAAATGGTAGAGTTCTGACATGTTCATACTATTGTTCAAAGGTGCACAGGTTCATTCAGTGAATGGAAAGCATAGAAAACCAGGTACAATGTAGGAGAAGACTTGTCTTCTGTGACAATACTTCTGCAGTATCTTCAAAAGTCTATATGATATCATATGACTTAGCATAGCCTCCCAGTGAAGTTGACAGCACTTAGAACCCATTTATCCTTGTGATGCACGCACTATCCAGTTACCTGAGCCATTCGGCCAGATGCGGATAAGATGGCAGAGACCATTGACCATGGGAGATTCTGGGTGTCCCCCTCTTTTGCATCATCCAACACACAGTGTTATTTTAGCATCAAAGAGAGTAGAAAGTGTGTGAAGAGATCAGAGCCCAAAGACTACTTTTATTCATTCATTCCATTATTATTTATTGAAAATTTAATATGCACTTATCACTCTTTCAGGCTCCAAGAACATAGTGGTAAATGAAAAGTGCATTGTCTCTGTGATGTAGTGGAAAAGACGAACATTGGACAAGTCATTGTAAGCATGAAGCATGCTAGGAAGGAGAAATATCAGGAGATGGAAATGTGTAGGAAAAACCACTGACCTGGTGTGGACATTTGGGATGGAGGCATCAGAATCATAGGGATTCATTCACTCGACTTTGCTCCCTTATGAAGCTTATAACATAAAACAGTTTGAAACATAATAGGAACTCATTCAGGGACCCTATGTGCCAGGCTGTGTTCTAGGATATGGGGGTACATTGAGAAGCATTTTTGCCTTCATGGAGCTTAAGCTTCTAGTGGAAGAAGAAAATAGATAAACAAGAATTACCATTTGTAATGCATAAATGAACAAGCTAACATGTTATAGAGTGACTGAGCCCACTATAAAAGGGTAGCCAAGGAAGCTTCTGAAAAGGGGTCATCTGAGTCAAGTCCTGAAGGATGACAGGCACATGGGAAGCCAGGGCAGCCATACTCCAAGCAGAGTATATGACTGGTGCCAAGGCTCAAGTGCACAGAAGTATCTGGAATGTTCCAGGAAAGGAAGGAGGTCAAGATTTGGATTTAGGAAACAGGTCAATTGGTCCAAGATCAGGATGGGAAGAAAGACCAGGCCTGCTTGACTTTATTCTAAGTACAGTGGTCATCAGTCAGAGGGACTAGGGTAGTGATGAGAGGACTGAGCACAAGACTGGAAGTCTGTCAGATGGAAGCAGGCTCTGAATTAGACTTGGCTTGATTGATTCCCATATGTCTTACCCATGGGGCAGCAGGACTGCTGCCAAGAGACCCTCACAAGGTCTGAGCACAAACTTCCTGCTTGAGTTTATTAAATAATACAAGGACACTTGAGGTTTAAAGTTTGAAATCTTTTTTTATTTTTCATTTTTGGCATCTCTCCAGAGTAGTTTGATATGTAGCTCAATATATATTATATTCTGTGATCCTGAGAGAAGCTGAAACATAAAGAGAAAAAGACTCTGGGACTTGTAACAAAGAAGAAAATGGCCAATGACATGGATCATCATGAACTTACTTCTTGAGGAGCCCTTGATTGATTGTTATTTTTATCTAGGCAGCAGAGATGAAAGCAGCACATGAAGCAGAAGGAAAAGTAGAATCTGAGAAGGCGGAGTAAGTTCTCAGTAGCATGGACTGCTCTTATTGCTATGGCAGATAGTTTCCTTTTTCTATTTTTTTCCCTCTACATGTTTTTATTGGTGCATTACAGTTGTACATAATGGTGGGACTTGTTGTCACATATTAGTACATGCACACCATATAATAATATAATTTGGCCAATATCACTCCCAGCACTTCCCCCTCCCTCGTCTTTCCCTCCTCCATTCCCTTTCCTCTGTTTTACTGATCTCCCTTTGCTTTCCACGCTATCACTTCCCACCTTTCTCCACCTTTCTTTTCCTTGTGACAGACAGTTCTTGCTAGCATCTACTGTTCTATTGCCGTGGTAAATAGAAAACCTGATTTCTATTAATACAAGCAATAGATAGTCTCTAAGCTCTGGCTTATTTCTTTTCACCTCAGTTCTACAATAAGTACACACATTCTGTCTATCTTATTAACTTCAGAGTTCTAACACTGGGGTTTCACTGTTTTACCAAACATACTATCAAACCCCTATACTTAGTAACTTCATATAATATGGAGAATGATAATATTTAATATTTATTGAATACCTATATGTCAGGCTTATGCCAAGCTTTTTTATGCAATATTTCATTTAATTCCTACCACAATCTTAGACTAGTAGGCACTATGGCTAACTCTCAAGATGAATTTAAAAAGAAAGGGAAATTTTTCTGAAGGGGAAAAAATTGTTAAACCTATCTTCAGAAGAAGAGTTTATCACTGATGTGACCACGGATCATCCAAATGGCCACACTCATTAAATATAAATCCGATGGGAGCCACGGTGGGCTGATAAAGACCCGAGGTCTCCACCCCTGAGGAGCAATTCTGTCTCCCACTTCTCAACCCGATTTCTCTCTAGTCTCTTTCTGGACTAGACCTACTTCCCTCCTCACCAACTGAGTGGGTTTCTCATCCTTGCAGCGTGGAAGATGGAGAAAAGGAGGACAAAGCCAAAGAGGAGACACAAGCTGAGGACCTGTGGGCAGAAGTGACAAAGAAGAAGAAGCGACGACGTGGTCAGAAGGTTGAGAAACCCGAAGCCCTCATGGCCAACTTCTTTAAAGGGCTGGAAATCTACCAGACCAAGTTACTGGTAAGTTCCAGCCCCAGTCCCCTTCCTGGTGGAGGGGTCAGCCCCAGGCAGACCTGAGAGCTGCCACTGATTCGCTCCACCATTTAGATGGTTACGCCTCCTCTCCTTTCTCATTCCTGTTCTTTTCCTCTTCTCACTTATCTACCTGTTCCTTTTGAGTTGCAGGAAAAGAAAAAAAGAGTTATCTGGAAAAAGTCACAGCCTTCCACACTTCTGTCCAGCCATGGGATGTCCCCTGACCTATTTTCCCCCCATGAAAGTGGGAACACCTCTTTATAGCTGGTCCTCTATGTCCAGCTAGCTCGTCCTGGTCTAAAAGTTCAGAAGTAGTTTGATCATTTGGAATTCAGAAAGAAGTTTCCTATGTTGGGTGAAGTTCCCACACTGGTCCCCAAATCTTTACTCTTCTACATGCAGTCAAACCTCAATGCAGCTTGTAATGTTCTTTCTCTGATAAGTTGCCCACTGAGGTACAGTTGCTGGTGGCCGGGACTACACTGTTAGTGAGGTCCCCTCACGGAGAGACTAGAACCTTCCCCTCCCCAGCAGCTGCCACTCCAGGCCTCAAGTGCTAACTTTTCTGGGGGAAGGTGGCAGTGAGATTGGAATAATGCCTGTGAAGGAGGTTCCTGGGGCTGTCACTTACAAAGGCACAAGGACTCTGGACCACAGTCTGACTGCACTCAGTGGGTGGAGGGAGTTGCAGGGGTCTTCTGTGGACCTAGATCATTCATAATTTCCAAATCAACTGCTTCCTTCATGGAGTGATCGTGAAAACACATTCAGCACTTGCATAGCTGGTAATCCTCTGCTGTGGCTTGTTAGGCATTTGGTCCCTTGAGGGATGAGCCAGGGCAGGGTTCTTTTGAACGTTATTCTAAAGGAATTTTTTTCAACCAATATTTCTGGTTTCCCAAATAATTCATGCCACTATTAAGAAGTTCGGGATAGCTCTAAAAGAGTAGAAACAAGATTACCCTTAAAGAGTGGTAACCACAGAGGTCTTACCCATATAAACTAACCAGAGCAGATCTCTTGTGTGAGACAGAGAAGTTTTCTTTGACCCCAGAGCTCTTCTACTTCTGCCTGTCCTTCTCTTTGCAGCACTACCTGGCCAGGAATTTCTACAACCTGAGGTTCCTTGCTCTGTTTGTAGCCTTCGCTATCAACTTCATCCTGCTTTTTTATAAGGTGATACTTCATTCAGGGATTACTTGTTAAATATGTTACAAACTAAATATACTGTGTATGGGGGGACTATAACAGAACTCATGCTCTTCAGTATAACAAAGATTGTAATATCTAAGGGAATTTCCAAGACACTGACTTCTAAGAAGCGCACACTCTAGCAGTGGGAAGAATAGATTGCTGTCAAGGGGGGCAAGTCAGGGGACTATTTCCATAGTTCAGGCTTGTTTTAGTCACTGTTTAACTTCAATCTTCAAATATTCATTGAGCACAACTACGTGCTAGACCCTATATTAGGAACTATAAGGTATTTAAAAATTTAATAACAAGTACAGTTCTTTCCTTGTTAAATAAGATAATAAAGCCATTAGAGTTGACCCATATCTTAGAACCTTATGAAAGAATTAGTAGGAGTTAGAAAGAAAGGTACCAGTCAAGATAAATGAAGATTTTGAACACTGTTGAGTAGGTCTTGCATATTGTAGGCATGTGATAATTATTAAGGAAATGAATTAATGATCCCAGATTCTTGGTATAGTCCACAACTGGTTTTTCTATCTCTTGCCTATCTCCTTTCCTATTTAAAACCACCAATCTAATTTTCATGAAACACTGTTTTATCTACATGAACCTTCTACTTGACAAGTTAATGACTTTCTGTTGCCCATAGAAGGAAAACAGGAGTCTATTTCAGGCTGTGTAGCTTTGTTTTAGCATACTGAGGTTGAGGTGACTTCTGGTGGCCATACAGGTAGAAATAGCCCAGCAGTCAGAGCCAACAGGGCAGAAACCTCAGAGGTGTAGATCTGAGAGTCAGCTCTGTAAGAGTGTCTGCTGAAGGGGCTGGAGCTGTGGCTCAGAGGTAGAGCATTTGCCTGGCATGTGTGAGGCCCTGGGTTCGATACTCAGCCCCACATATAAATAAAAAAAAAAGAAAGAAAAAGAGTGTCCGCTGAAGCCATGGATGTAAACAGAATTGCAGAAAATGTGTATGTATACATGAGCATGTGCACATGCATGCTTGTGCTCACATATGTTGACTTCTCAGGCCACAGCATTTCAAAGAGTACCTCTTACGGCACAGGAGTATAGTGGATATAGGAAAAAGGTTCCTAACTTTATTTATTTATATATTTGCTTTCTTTTCAAGAAATAGTTTTTGTCTCTTTTTAATTTTTATTTGCAGTTTTGGGATACTGGGAGATTCCTAACAATAAGTTATCTAAAAGCCTCATTTATTCAGCAAGTAATATTGAGTCCGCACTATTTGTACAATATATACTAATGATATATTGTGGGGAGCGCCTGGTGGCTGAGGCTTCTTCTGATGTTTATAAGGAGCATGTGTCTTGGGCTAGGTCACTGAAGAACCATTAGAGGAAGAAACCGAGGATGTGGCAAACCTGTGGAATTCCTTTAATGACGAGGAAGAGGAAGAAGCCATGGTATTCTTTGTCCTGCAGGAGAGCACTGGGTATATGGCACCAACACTGCGGGCCCTGGCCGTTGTCCACACCATCATCTCTCTAGTCTGCGTAGTGGGTTATTACTGCCTGAAGGTGAGCTGCCCGCCACTCTGAGTCTAATATGACTCGTTGAGGAAGAAGTGTCATTTCTGAGCCCAGCTGGCCTTTTGTCCTCTAAGACTTTGCTAATGGAGCAAAGCTCATGCAGCTTTAGCTTTGGCATCACTGGGTAGCTACAAAGAACCACAGAATCATAGGACCCACCCTAGGCCTTTTAAATCAGAATCAATCAGAATTTACCAGTGTTTTGTATGCACACCCAAGTTTGAAAAGCTTGTGTGAGATCTTAGTTTCCATCCCTAGTACAACAATACACTAATTAATTAAAAATAAAAATATCTTCTCATTAGGTTACAACCATTCAAGATATGAGAAGAAACCTATTGATGTGTTACTGTTTTAGTTATCATCTATTGCTACATAACAAACCACCCCAAAACTCGGTGGTTTAAAGAACAACCATTTTCTCTCTCCTGACTTGTGGACTGACTGGGCACATTCGGGCCATTCCTCTGCTCCATATGAAGGGATTGAATCTGCAGCCATCTGGAAGCTCATCTGTATGAGAATGGCCAAGATGGCACATTGCTGCCTGGTACCTTGGCAGGGGAACAGCTGCAAGGCTGGGCTCTGTTAATGTAGCCAGAGCCTCTCTCCCACTCTGGGAGAATCAGGGTATCCCCCTCCATGTGGTTTCTTCACGTGATCTCTCCAGAAGGATAGCTAGACTTCTTGAGTGTATAGCTTAGGGTTTCCAAAGAGAACATAAAAGTGGAAGCGTTAGTCATTATTCAGGTTTAGGCCCAGATGTAGCTCAGTGCTAGTGTTGTTTCCATCATATTCTCTTGGATAAAGCAAGTCACATGGCCAGCCCAGATTCACTGTTGCATGGGGTGGGTATACTAGTGCATGAACACCAGGAGCCAGAGTTCTGGGGCCGTCCTTAAATACTCCTACAGTTACACCAACCTTCAGTCATCCAGTTTTTGGTGTTCTGAATTCACTGCTATTCCACCACAGCATGACTTTTTTTCTCCTTACATTTCTCATGACTTTAGTCTCATTACATTTTTCTTAAGTAGTAAGTCTCCTTGGTTATATATCAAGCCATCTTCTTCCTAGGAAGAGTTCAGAAAATTTATTCCTGTCCTCGAGGCCCTTTGTTCCCCTGGTAAACTATAGTATCATGTTGGAAATCCAGCTACCCTGCTGCAAAGGCCATGCCCAGGACCACACTAAGGATGCCACCATATCTATGGAGGCAGGGCTCTGAAGTCAGGTTGCCTGGCTGGGACTCACAGCTCTGCCAGTTAACTTCCCCAGTCCTCTGTTTCCTCCTCTGAACAATGAGTATTATAAGAACACTAAAGTTCTGAGGGATTAAGCAAACTGATATGTGAAAGAGTGATCACAACACTAGACGTGTTAGCTCCTGTTCGGTGGTTTGAAATGTAGAGCTCAGCTTGTTGGATGGTGTGCAGATACACTGGTGACTAACAGGTCTACTTTGCAAGGGTACACATACTCCTAGAAGACTGGAAGGGAATATGTGCAGCCATTTCAAAGCAGACGTTAGAATAGGGGTCGCTTTGCTCCTGTCCTACATCAACCATTAACTAACAGTCCTCACTGGCTCCTCACGGATACCACTAGCATCCTCAGAATGTCCTATCACTAGCCTTTGCCACCTCCCTATCATTAGTCTTCATTCCTCAGTGTCCTCTGTCATTTTAAAAAAGGGAGGAAGCAAGAGTTAACTCTCTATAAATTGTTATGTAAATTTTGTCCTTTTGTTTTGAAAATAAAGGAGCAATGTGGGGCACCTGCAGGAGTTTAGAGAATTCTTGAAAGTAAGTTCTGAGACTAAGGTCTCAGGGATGTCACCAGGTAACCAGTGGTGTCCCAAATGCTTGAGAAGTCCTGGCTCTGTATGAATTTTTTCCTTTTAGAGCATCTCTGATTATTTTGACTTCTCATTTCTTTTCTGCAGTATTCTCTGACCTCTCTAACTCTGTTCCACATTTGAAGCTATTTGATGTGTGCTCAGTTAAGGCCAGTGAATTACTCTCCTATCTCTTTTAGTTTCCCCTTGGTGGTAGGACTTTATAGCCATGCTACAATATCTAGTCTAAAATTAAAGTTATAAATATGGTATTACCCCTTATCCATGGTTTCAGTTATCCCCAGTCAACTGTGATCCAAAAATATCAAATGGAAAATTCCAGAAGTAACCAACTCATAAGTTTCAAACTGCATACCATTCTGAGTAGTATGATGAAATCTCACATAATCCCACTGTGTCCCATCCGAAATACGAATCATCCCTTTGTCCTGTGTGTGTCACCAGTAGCTCTCTCAATGATCAGATTGACTCTCAAGGCATCACATTTCGTATGTTCAAATAACCCTTGTTTTACTTAATATTGACCCTTTAATGCAAGAGTAAAGATGCTGGCAATTCAGTTATAGCAAAGGGAAGTTGTGAAGTTTTTATTTTAAGTAAAAAGGCGACAGTTCTCAACAGGAAAAGAAAAATAAAATGCTGAGGTTGCTAAGATCTAAAGTAAGATCAAATCCTCTATTCATTAAATCGTGAAGAAGGTAAAAGAAATGTTAGTTTTTATTGTACATCAAACTGCAAAAATTATAACCACAGTGTGATAAGTACTTTAGTTAAAATAGAAAGGTATTAAATTTGTGTTTGTACATATAGGAATACACATAGTAAATACAGAGTTTGGTTCTATCTGTGGTTTCATGCATTCCCTGGGGGTCTTAGACTGTATCCCTTGCAGACAGAGAAGTCTGTGGGGAGCGATAGGAAGAAACAAGAGTGCTACTACCTGGCAGGAGCTCTTTATGGAAAGAAAACTTCAATACCAAAGACCACATAGAGGCCTCTTAATACTCTCTTCTAACTATCAAACTGTTTTGTGAACTTCAAAGCCATGAGATGAATATGACCCTAGTCATTGAAGAGGGTTGGAATGCATCAAAATATTTCTGTGACTGACCAATCTATTCTAGAATAGTCTGCTGTCCTTTCTAAGTCGTGGTTTGATTCCAAGTCTAGGAGTCTTAGCTGTGGGACTCATCTAAAAATGGCCTCCTCCCTAGGATGGGCAGAGGTGCCCAGTTTGTATTAATGTCAGTTATTTAACTGAAACCACCTTAAAGAGTGGCCCAAATTAGATCAGCTTTTGGAGAGGCAAGTATAGTAGTGAAAGGAGTGAGGAGATGTGACTTTTGTCAAGGTACCCTAAGAATCCCAATATAAGAAGATTAGTGCTCTGAAGTTGAAGGTTCATTTGTGACGAACATCTGGGAGCAGGTGCTTTAATCACAAAACCTTCTCTACTGACTGTCTACCCACTCCTAGGTCCCTTTGGTGGTATTCAAAAGGGAAAAAGAAATTGCCAGGAAGCTGGAGTTTGATGGTTTGTATATCACTGAACAACCATCTGAAGATGACATCAAGGGGCAGTGGGACCGCTTGGTAATCAACACACCGTAAGTGTCCTTCCACCTCCATCCCCAAAGCAATATGAATCTCTTGTAAATCTAACACTTCACCAAACTTGGAGACTGATTAATATAAGCCTTCCTTTGGTTTCTGGGACTTTTCTCCCTTGCCTGTTCAAAAAAGTAGCCTGGTGCCCCTCAAACTCTTATATATCTCTGTGAATTTAATGGGTGATAGAAGATATTATCAGGAGGTACTGAGTTTGTTTGATTAATACCAGATAATCCAGTATATTAAACTAGGTTTCCATAGTTGAGTCATATACTTCCAGGACTTGAAAAGGGATCTGGAGATCCAACTGATCGGCTTCTCCAGAGCCCCCTGTGGCACAGCTGTCCTGTGATGTATCATCTCTCAAATCTTCTCTTTAAACTGATAGCCGTTTGGTGATAGACTTTCTCCCAACATAGTGTTGAGAGGCAGTTACATGGGCAGTTCAAACAGGGCCATCTGGGGAGGGATGTTAAGGCTTGTGGAGGTGAGCAGACAGGTGAGGCACCACATGAGCCCTGCAACTTAGAGGACTGTGAGCTTGGGCAAGGTAATTAACCTTCTAAACCTCAGTTTCCTCTTCAGTAATAGAGGGCTGAGTAAACCAGCTCCTATAGTCCTGGAAGGATTAAAGAATGCATGTCAAAGCTTGGTACAGGCATCAAGCTGTTACTCATTCCCTTTCCTCCAAGCTGTTCAAAAAATAGCCATCAAAGCCAGGCGCAGTGGTGCACGCCTATAATCCCAGTGACTCGGGAGGCAGGAGGATCGCGAGTTCAAAGCCAGCCCAGCAACGGCAAGGTGCTAAGCAACTCAGTGAGACCCTGTCTCTAAATAAAACACTAAATAGGGCTGGGGATGTGGCTCAGTGGTTGAGTGCCCCCAAGTTCAATCGCCAGTACAAAAAAAACAAAAAAGTCATCACAATTAGCAAATGGCATCTCTCTAATGCCAATACATTCACTTATGAAAATCAGAGTTGCAAGATAAATTATTGTTGTAAACAGAGGTGACTGTTGGATCTCAGCCCAGCCAAATAAGAGATTTAAGATATGCTTATTTGGAAACAATAACCCTGACCCCAGGGGAAGGAAACTGCGTATCTAAAAACAATCAAGCAAACTTAGAGGCAGGTCTCTAAAGGTAAAACTGTGTGTTTGTTTCACTGAACAGTCTCTACGAAGGGAAGGCTCTTTTTTTTCTAGAAAAGTTTAAAAAGTGAGTAATGCAAATCTGAAGTCTGTTCCTGCCTGCAGTTCCTTGCCAGTCTCCTAAGAAAAACCACTGTTATTTCTGATCCTTTGTCATTGCATTTCAGAAGTGTTGGATATTATTACTCAATTTTTTAGTAAGCTTTCTGTAATTCTTAGTAATGTGTAAGTCTGTGGTACAAGGTGATATGACCTGAATGTCTCAGTAAAAGGGCAGTCCAGTTTTTGAAATTATTTTAATGAGACAAGTATACCAAAATATCCCAAAAACTTTTTTTTTAATTTCAAGGGGCTTAAGTACCCAGAATAATGCATAATGCTTTAAAATTTTTAGAGTGACCTCTCATTTTTCTACAAAAATGTCATAGTACATGACACTTTTTAATTTGTTTTAAAATTATATTTCACGGAGAGCGTTTTTTCAAATAATTTTTATATACTCATTTGTGGGGTACAGTGTTATAATTTGATACATGTATACAATGTATAAAGAATTAGCATTCCTTCAAACTCTTCCGTAGTTCTTTTGAAATGTGTAGTTGTGGACTAAGGTTACCCTATTGTGCTATATAACATTAGTACCATTGCCCCACACCCCAGCTGCATTTTGTTACACATTATCCACCCTGGGCTTGCTTGCTTTATTTTTAATATTAAACCCATATATAAGAACATGTAGAGAAGATTTTTTTCTCCCACTTTATAGGCTCTCTTTTCACATTATTGATTGTATCCTTTGCTGAGAAAAAGTGTTTTAGTTTGAATCCATCCCACTTATTGATTCTTGATTTAATTTCTTGTGCTTTGGGATTCTTCTTAAGGAAGTCTGATCCTAAGCCAACATGATGAAGATTAGAGTCTATTTTTCTTCTAATTGGTGCAGGTCTCTGGTCTAATTCCTAAGTCCTTCATCTATTTTGAGTTTAGTTTTGTGCAGGGTGAGAGATAGGGGTTTAATTTCATTTTATTTCATGGATTTCCAGTTTTCCCAGTACTATTTGTTGAACAGGCTATCTTTTCTCTATTGTATGTTTTTGGCTCCTTTGTCTAGTATGAATGAGGTAACTATTGTGTGGGTTTGTCTCTGTCTTCTATTCTGTACCCTTGATCTGCCTATCTAGTTTGGTGCCAATACCATGCCGTTTTTGTTACTGTTGCTCTGTAGTATGGTTTAAGGTCTGGTATTGTGACACCTCCTACTTCAATCTTTCTGCTCAGGATTGTTTTGGCTATTTGAGGTTTCTTATTCTTCCAGATGAAGTTCATGATTGCTTTCTCTATTTCTATGAGGAATGTCTTTGGGATTATAATTGGAATTGCATTCTGCACAGCACCTTATCTCCAAATTTTATAAAGAACTTACAAAACTTTACACCAAAAATACAAAGAATCCAATCAATAAATGGGCCAAGGAACTGGACAGACACTTTATGGAAGAAGATATACAGGCAATTAATAAATATATGAAAAAGTGTTCAACATCTCTAGTAATTAGAGAAATGCAAATTAAAACAACTCTAAGATTTCATCTTACTCCAATTAGAATGGCTATTATTATCAAGAACACAAAATAAGATGTTGGCATGGATGTGGGGAAAAGGTACACTTGTACATTGCTGGTGGAGTTGCAAATTGGTGCAGCCACTCTGGAAAGCAGTGTGGAGATTCCTCAGAAAACTTGGAATGGACCCACCTTTTGACCCAGTTATCCCACTCCTCGGTTTATACCCAAAGGACTTAAAATCAGCATACTATAGCAACACAGCTATATCAATGCTTATAGCAGCTCAATTCACAATAGCTAGATTGTGGAACCAACCTAGATGCCCTTCAACAGATAAATGAATAAAGAAACTGTGGTATATATACACAATGGAGTATTATTCAGCTATAAAGAATAATAATATTATGGTATTTGCAGATAAATGGATGGAATTGGAGACTATCATGCTAAGTGAAATAAGCCAATCCCAAACAAACAAAGGTCAAATGTTTCCTGTCATAAGTGTATGGTGATACATAATGGGGGTTGGGGGTGAGAGAAGAATGGAAGAAATTTAGATTACATAGAGGGAAATGAGAGGGAGAAGAGGGTAGAGGTATGAAAGATGGTGGAATGAGACAGATATCATTACCCTAGGTACACGTATGATTACATGAATGGTATGAATCTCCATCATGCACACCCATAAAAATGAAAAGTTGTACCCCATTTGTGTGCAATGAATCAAAATGCAGTATGTAAAAAAATTTAAAAAATAAAATTAAAAAGAACATGTAAAATGTAAATGTGCATTTAAATGAGCCCCGAAGGTGAAAAAAATAGAACATGGCTGAAAGTCGGTTATCCTCCCCAATCATAAACTCCTAGCCCCCAGCTAACTTCTGTCCTAATATCTGATACTGGTTAGTGATATTAATTCTTAGTTATATGCACTTTCCTCTTTTGTTTTATCACTTAGGTATTTGTCTTTAAATGTACTGCTTCATTTTTGAACTTTCTATAAATGGAATTCTATATAAATTATTGAATCTTCTGTTCAGCATTATGTTTAGGACCTCACTACCTTAATGTGTGTAGCTACTGCTCATTTCCAACATGTAAGTCTATGACCTGTGTATCTGTTTTCCTGAGTGTGGATGTTTCAATTGTTTCCAGTTTGGGGATCTTAGAAACAGTGCTACAATGACAATTCCTATATCTGATGAACAAGTCAAAGAGTTTCCCTGTAGTATAGGCCAGGTGAGGAATTTGCTGAATAGTAGGATATGTGAAATGTTTGTTCTAATGTACATTCTAAATGGTACTATATCAGGAGGATTTATTTTAAGCAGGGATTGAACCCAGGGTAACCACTGAGCCACATCCCCAGCTCTTTTTATTTTCTATATTGAGACTGGGTCTCTCAGTGCCGAGAGCCTCACTGAATTGATGAGGCTGGCTTTGAACTTTCGATCCTCTTGCCTCAGCCCTCTGAGTCACTGAGATTACAGGTGTGTGCTACAGTGACTGGCTGCTGTATCAGAGTTTCTACTTCTCTACCTCTTTTCCAGTCCTTGTTGTTGTAACATAATTTTTGCTGATCAGGTAGGAGTGTACATTTCTCTTAAGAAGTTGAACATCTTATATTTTTTCCATTCATATATAAATACATTATTCAGGCATTTCCCTTCTGAAAGTCCCTTTTCCATACCATATTTTAATGACTATTATCAAGTAAAAATATGTTTTACCTTCAAGGAACCTCCTGTCCCTAGTCAGGGAACAAGAAATTCAAAATGCTCAGGCCAAGGTGAGATATGTCTATGGAAGGCTCTTGTCCAGACACTGTGGTCAGCAACCCTTTGGCATCACTGGTGGAATCTTCTAATTAGGACAAATATGACCAAGGAAGAATTGTCTGTTACAGTCCATTTGTATAAGGGATGTAAGAGAAAGGAGGTATTGGTGTGGCAGAGGAAATATGGCTTAATTTCTATTTATTTTAGAGTCTAAGTGCAATGCATGGGGGAAAAATTGAACAGAAATGTGAAGAAACTAAATAATTAATCACCCAAAATCTGTTATTAACACCAGTATTTGTTTTAAGTGACATTTAGATGATTTAGAAAAAGAAACTGCTTTAACAAAATAAACAAAGACTGCCACCCTATTATAAGAGGTGACCTTTACTCAGGGTCATATCCTTCTGTGAAGTTCATGGATAGAGGGAAGTCCCACTTCTCCATCACCAATTGGGTGGTCTCTGTATAACAGGGAAATGCTGTGCTTCAGCATCATTCTGAAAATGATTCAAAGGAACACAAAGCAGACATCGCAGGCCAGAGGTCTGCCACAATTCCAGGAACAATTCCATCATTCTGGATATTTTAAAGTTTTGGTCAACATACCTGAAGGTGGCAGTTCTTTCTTGACACTAACCATTAGAAACTATTTGCAGCAGAGCTGGTATAAGCTACAGGAAGAAGAAAGATCATCTCTCTGGGAAGGCTGGGGCTCTTATGGAACAAGGAACCACTTTTGAAGGAGACAGGCACCTAACAAAGCAGGGGCCACCAGACATGTGTGGTAATAGAAAATAGAGTAGAAGCACACACCTGTTAAGAAAAACTGTATATAAATAACTAAAGGTGAGTCCCAGCCTGGAAACCATAAAGCTAGGGACTTTGTCTATATATTCCATCACATCCTGATCCTAGCACCTACCTGTTACTGACACAGCCACTCATTGGATGGAATATATTTCCTACTAGGTTTTGGTTCTTGTTTGTACTGGGATCAGGGAGCAGATCAAGAAACATCTGACCAGCTCCAGTGGTACATGCCTGTAATTCCAGTGAATCAGGAGGCTGGGGAAGGAGGATCACAAGTTCATGGCCAGCCTCAGAAACTTAGTGAGGACCTGTTTCAAAATCAGAAATACAAAGAAATACAGAGCACCCTGGCTTAAATTTCTTCGGTATACCAAGGAAGGGGAAGGAATATAGGTACCTAGACTTCTGCCTGCAGGGAAGAGTAGTGGTGGTACAGGAGACCTGCCCGGGGCTCAGAGGGAACAAGGGATACAGGAGCCTGGGAGCAGCAGGGCCAGGTGTGTGTGCTGGGTGAGTTTTTTAAAAAATTCTTTGGCTAGTCTGTCATCACAATGCCTGGTTATTATAATTTTGAGACGGAAAATGCAGAGTAGCTTTCCAAGTGCTTCAAAAGTCAATACAAAGTAGTGAAATCATAAATCAGGAGATCTATGATGACTCTTAACTTCAATCACCTTGAATTCTTCAGTGAGCAGGATGGAAATAAAAAAGATCACAGGTCCAGACACTCAGGCTGGCAAGTTTCTTGATGTACCTGCCTTGATGTTAAGAATCTGCCTTTTTCATTTTATTTTTCAGATCTTTTCCTAATAACTACTGGGACAAGTTTGTTAAGAGAAAGGTATGCCTCTTCAGTGAGGATAAAGTCCATGATTATTACAAAGAAATGTAATATATTATCTGTAAGTTCTGCATACACATGCATGAAAATGCGTTAGTTTTAAGATACTTACCTTCTCAAGAATAAGACGTAGGAGGGCTTGTATATGCATGTCTGTGGTGTTTGGCTGCCTTTAACAGTTTAACACAATCTGTGTTTTCCCCCCATCCCTCCAAATTAGGCCTTTTCTCCCCCTCTCAAAAAATACCAAAGTTGTACCCCATTTGTATACAATGAATCAAAATGTAGTCTATAAAAATAAAAATATTTTAATTAAAAAAAGAAAGAAACCAGCATAGCCAGGTGCAATGGCACAAACCTGTAATCCCAGTGGCTTGGAGGCTGAGACAGGAGGATCTCAAGTTTGAGCCACCCTCAGTAATTTAGCAAGGCCCTAAGCAATTTAGTGAGACCCTGTCTCAAAATTTTAGAAATAATCAAAGGAGCTGTAGGTACAGCTTAGTGGTAAAGTGTCCCTGTGCTAAATGATCAGTATCAAAAACAAAACAACAAAAAATTCCAGAATAAAAAGCAGTTTTTCTTAAGTACCATTATCACTTCCATTTTCATTTTCTCGGGTTTTACTCCACCCCGCCCCCATTGCATTTTTGAGTCATGTCTTAACCCTTGGAAGAACCCAGAGTGTAGCAAAGCTCAGAAGATGTTGGAGCTAGAGAAAACATGGATGGTGGCCTGCAGCCTCAGCTCACCCTGTCTACTCTGCTCTAGGTGATCAACAAGTATGGAGATCTCTACGGAGCAGAGCGCATCGCTGAACTCCTGGGTTTGGACAAAAATGCTCTTGACTTTAGCCCAGTGGAAGAAACCAAAGCTGAGGCAGCTTCTCTGGCGTCCTGGTAAAGAGCTTAGGTGTTAAAATCCAAAGTGGTTCAATAGAGCCTTTGTGTTTGCATTCCAGTGTGCTGGAGGGAAAACTGCAACCATTCTTTACTCTCCCAGGCTCTGGCTTGGTGCAAGTGTTTCATCTAGGTTCTAATGTGCTGGGAGAGCACTGCTTTAGAAAATTTGAGACCAACCAGTTTCTATGCCCCATAGAACTGCAAGAGAAAGACTAATTAAGATTTCAGGATATGCAATTCAACCATTCTGTCTCTAGGGAACCCACATTACTTGATAAAGTTCAGAACTGTATTTAGGTTATTAAACACCTAACTGAATCTTGACATTTTTAAGTAATGAAACTATTTGCTCCTCTTTAGGCTGAGTTCCATCGATATGAAGTACCATATCTGGAAACTGGGGGTTGTTTTTACTGACAATGTAAGTATTGCACCAGGAAAAACAAGATTATTTGCCCCAGGTTCAGAGATGTCATTGGATGCCACAAGAGAAAAGCCATGGGGGATCCTGTCCAGAAAGGATCAGGGACTGACAGCCTCAGAGGTGCCAGGGGAACCCTTCATTATCCAACAGTGAAGGCAGCTGAGGCTTGCCTGGTAGTCATTGGGCCAGCTTATAGCACTTGGATCTCTCCTATCCTCACTGTCCCCTAAAATGAAAAAAAAAAAAAAAAAACTGCTTAAAGAGCACACCAAGCAGTATGAATGCCTGAAAAGTTGCTAATGTTCTTTCATTTTCACAGTCCTTTCTCTACCTTGCCTGGTACACCACCATGTCAGTCCTGGGCCACTACAACAACTTCTTCTTTGCTGCTCATCTATTGGATATTGCAATGGGCTTCAAGACCTTGAGGACTATTCTGTCGTCTGTAACCCACAACGGCAAACAGGTACTGGGTTCATACCAATTTGGAGCAGAATGGATAGGAAAAAAAAAAAATAATAGGTAGTACACAAGTGTGTGACAGGAAGGAATGTGTGATAGCACATAATGTACCTTTCTTGCCGAACACCTGAACTACCTTTGCAAAACTGCAAGAAGCACAAGACCCTGACTTAAGAGACCCTTAACATTTAGAGCAAGGTGATGGATGGAAATATCAGAATTGGTTTGAAGGCCTCTTTTAGGCTCTGATAGGTTCCCTGGTTGTTAGCAAGCAGGCATGTAGAGATAGAAAAACCCCAGCTGCTTTCGAAGTGTCCCTAATTAAGAACCAATAAGTTAAGACATATACAGGTATACAGATATCTCTTTCTAGAGTTACGTAGTATACATATGTATATATATATACATTTTAAATGTACATGTGTATGTATTGTTATATATATATATATTGTTATATATATATATATATTGTTATATATATGTATATATAGATAGATAGATAGTTTACTGTGTGTATATATGGTTAATCCAGGAATCAAACTGGCTGACCACAGGAAGACTCAATACAGCAATAGCTATGGTCATATTAAACTCATACAAGGGCTTCTTGTCTACAAATTCAAATTGTATAACACTTCATTAAGAATAACTAATTATGCATGAGGCATACCTTTTTACATCTATAAACCCTGGAGTAGGAGAGGAAGTTAAAATGTGCGATGCTTGTGCCAAGTCTCAGGCACTGTGACAGTCTCACAACTACCTTGTAAAGTAGATTTTATGGTAACTTACAGATAATAGAACTAAAGCTCAGAGGTTATCTGACCCAAGATCACAGTCATCACTAAGTGGCTGAGCTTAGATTCAAGACCTTTGCTTTTCTACTGTAGAAAGTCCAAGTTCTGTTTTTTTCTAAACCAACTTCTTTCTGTGAGGTCTGCTATACAAAGTGTGACTCTGTACCCCTAAAGAGGCTGCTGAATACATCTGTTCTGGTCTTTATCAAGTGCTTGTGCCCACTCCCTTTTGTGTAGGTCCTTGAAGGCCAGCTCAGTCCCAGGCCCTGGTAGAGGCCTGACTTGTAGGGCCTCTGCCCTCCTCATTCAAGTGGCCAAACCCTTGCCTCTCAGGACTGCCATGACAAAATACAACAGGTCAACAACAGGACTTTTTATCTCCACATTCTGGAGGCTGGAAGTCTAATATCAAGGAGCTGACAGGGTTGGTTTCCCCTAAGGTCTCCCTCCTTGGCTTGTGGACAGCTGTCCTCTGGCTGCCTTTTCACACTTGTCCCTGTGTGCACACGCCTGGTATCTCTGTGTCCCAATCTCCTCTCATAAAGCCACCAGTGAGACTGGATCAGGTCCCACCCTCATGGACTCTTTATTACTAAACCTTTTCAAAGGCTCTATCTCCAAATTCAGTTGCATCCTGAGGTATTGGCAGTTAAGGCCTCGGTATTTGAACTGGGGGAAGAGAATTCACACATAACACCTCATGACTGTTCTCCTGCTAGGCCTCTTCCCCTGGGTGGCTCTTTCCTTCTGTGCATGCGGCACGGCCCCTTCACCTCTCTCGTCCTCTTCCTGCTGCCTCGCACTTCCTCTGTGCCCAGTCTCCCATGAAGTTCTGGAGGCAGTGCTCCCCCACCTTCCCCTCATCTGTCCTCTCCTCTCCAGCTGGTTCTGACCGTCGGTCTCCTGGCCGTGGTGGTTTATCTCTACACGGTGGTGGCTTTCAACTTCTTCCGCAAGTTCTACAACAAAAGTGAGGATGACGATGAGCCCGACATGAAGTGTGATGACATGATGACGGTAAGAGCCTTGCTGTGTGGCCATGTGGGGGCCTGGAGAACCCAGAGCTCTGTATCGGAGTAGGGACTACACAGAGACACCCTGTCCAAAGGGAGAAGGGTCCTGGGAAGAGAGGAGGGAGACAGGTTTCATTCCCAGGGAATAAGTATCTTGGAACAGTGGGGGTCATGGTTCATTTCAACTTATCCGAGGTAAAGATGAGACAGCCTTGGACCTGCACCTAAATTTCATGGAAGTCCAGCTTTGACTCTGGTAACTGAGGATCAGGAGCAAAGTCCCATAGGTAGGCATACGATCAATTTCAACCAGTGGGGTTCTTTCTGAATAGCCACCCAAAGGCTGAAGAGCCTGACACCCGCAGGATCAAGTTGGGGGTCCCATAAGGCCAGGCCCTAGAGGCGAAGAAAGGCACAGCTTAGGGTGACCCACCCTTGATGTAGTAGCATCTCTAATATACACCATGACCCAATTTAAACAAAAGAACATGTGTTGGGGACAAGTGACAGTGAACTGCCCCAGTCTGTGTGCAATTCTCTATATATTAGGTAACACTTTTTGGCTACTCTCCTTATGCTCTGAGACAGGTGCCCTCATGAGATGGCAATACTAGTCACCAGAGCACAGGGAGTATCCCATGTGTGTTTAACCCACCCAGTCAGGAGGAAAGACGGTGGTGAGTCAGTGCCCAAAGGCCTACACTTGATCAAATGTGCAGAAGAAGAAAGTCTTACAGGTTGAGCATCCCTTATCCAAAAGGCCTGAGACAAGAACCGATTTTTTGTTCGTGAAATATTTATGTATACCTAATGAGGAATGAGATATCATAGGTCTAGGACCCAAGTCCCAACAAGAAGTGCATTTGTGTTTCATATACACATTGTACACAGTCTAAAGGTGATTTTATATAACACGTTTAGTGTGTCCACATTTTGACCTGTCACATGAGGTCAAGGGTGAAATTTTCCATTTGTGGTATCAGGTCAGCACTCAAAAAACTTTGATTTTGGAGCATTTTGGATTTCGGATCAGGGATGTTCAACCTGTATCTAAGATGCTGCAGAAATCCCTGACAGGCATACCGGGAATATAGGAGAAGCAGGAGAAGGCTTTTCCCAGAGTCCACAGCAGAGCCTGAACACCAGGATCGCATTCATGACATTCATTGAGGGAGAACTAGTATCTGGCATATGCCATACTTATTAAGGCTTAAAGATGTTTTGTGAGTACTTTTAATGAATTCTGTTGCATGTATCAAGTAGTTGAAAACTGTTTCTTAACCAAAAAGGGTTGGGGATATAGCTCAGTGGTAGAGTGCTTGCCCAGTACGCACAGGCTTTGAGTTCAATCCCCAGTAGTGCAGGAAAAAAACAAAAACAAATATATTTCAATGTAACATCAGTCTTTCCACAATTGTAGACACCTAACTGACCAGATGGTATAGGGGACAGCAGTTAGCAGAGTGGGCACTGCTCTTGCTGCAGAGTCCCCGTCTCCTGGTCAGGGCTGCCACTCTGATCCAATCACACTCGTGCAGGACACTCTGGAGCTTTTACCCTAATCGCCACCATTTTTCTTCCCTAGTGCTACCTTTTCCACATGTATGTGGGAGTGAGAGCAGGGGGTGGCATTGGCGATGAAATAGAAGACCCTGCCGGTGATCCTTACGAAATGTATCGCATTGTCTTTGACATTACCTTCTTCTTCTTTGTCATTGTCATCTTGCTGGCCATCATTCAAGGTATGGTTGCCCATTACATTAAGTATAAACAGAATTTCATGAATCGAGTTTTTTGGCTTTTGTGCGTCTATGACCTAATTGTTTTATAAAGAAGTTTGTGAATTCATTTACCTGTTAATTTAGTAATTATTTACAGAACATCTACTCTTTTGAGGCCTTGACTATATAAAGTCAAATTTCACCCAGACACTGTTACAAGAAACTTGAAAATCCTGTGAAGACTCTGTACTCTGAATTATAGCCTCATCACTTCTGCTTCCTGGAGCTCTGTGACTAGTCTTACCTGGGTCTTTGTCCTCCCAAGATGGGGGAGGAAGATAGGGAGAGGAGCTATAGGAATGTAAAGGATTTTTATCATCTTTTGGGGGGAGAATAAGGGGTGTTGCTATTTTGGTCAATAGTTTTTCAGGAATTGGAGAAAGAAGATGAATTTAGTTTGAGTCATGCTCATTTGAAGTACCTGTGTAATATGCAAGTGTTGAGGGCCCAGAAGCAAAGACTCTGAGGAGGACCCTGGTACACATCCATGTCCGGAGGGGTCAAAGCCCATCCCAGAGACTGAAAGAAATGGTTGAGCAAAATAGGAGGAGGGAGTGGTGGAGAGGAGAGTTTTGAGGAGCAGCAAGAAGATGATAGCATCAGTGAGAAATGATCAGCAAGGAGGCAGCACTTTGAAAAACAAGGATCTGTGCTGCCATTTTGCTTGATAACAAAACAAGTAGACTCTGCCACTCCCTCCATGGCTGCCCTCCAGGAGATCACTATGCAGATTAAGATGCTAGGTCTTTGTTTTAAAATTCCAGGTCTTATTATCGATGCTTTTGGAGAGCTCAGAGACCAGCAGGAACAAGTGCGAGAAGATATGGAGGTAATGCTCTAACTAACTACTCATTCCAACCCTATTTTTATATTCTCACAGCAATTTTTTTTTTTTAAAACAACAGGTATGGTTATTAATTAGGCCCTGCGCAAAACAATAAATGGTTTTACATGCTTGTCCGCTACCTGCTCTGTGCCCATCTGCCAGCTCTGGGCATTTCTGCCCCTGTGCCCTCCCTGGCATGCCACACTGCAGCCTCCTCCACTGTTCCATGGTTAGAAGGAGCAGCATTCTTAGCTAACCAGGTGCTAGGTAGATGGCACTGTGGAGTACATGACTAATAGCCAAAAGCACTAAACAGCATTGTTCAACAGACTGCCATCCTCCTTCCTCCCACCTGTACCGTCATGCCTGCAACTGCCTTTTCTGTTACTTTTCACAGACTAAATGTTTCATCTGCGGCATTGGCAATGACTACTTTGACACAACCCCTCATGGTTTTGAAACACACACGTTACAAGAACACAACTTAGCCAACTACTTGTGAGTATTCTTAGTAGAAGTGATGGGGTCAGGGAAAGGGAATCATTAGGCTAAAAAAAAAAAAAAAACCATTCAGTCTCTCCCAAGGCTACTACTTCCTGTCTGGAAAAAGATCAGAAAAGAATGCCCAGGTTTCCCTATGAGACTGTTTGTCCATATACTCTGCCTCTCATGCACTGCAATAATGTATCTTGTGGACTATCCAGGCTACCAGCACAGGCAGCCCCAACCTTCCATCCCTTCTCAGGAACACACATCTCCAGCAATTTGTTTTTCCACTGGAGTTTCCCTGTTAGCATACAAACATGCTTTCTTCAATCTTGAAGAATGTCCATTTTTACTTCTAGCTCTTGTCCAGTATTCTTTCCCTTTTAGCAGAACTTCCCAGGCTGTCTGTGCTGTTTCCCTTCATATTCTCCTGTGAACCTCCTTCCTCCTCAATCAAAGGGGCCAGTGATCTGCACAGTCCGAGTTCTGTGACTGATTTTCAGGCATCATCATCCTGAAATGAGTGAAAGGATGTTGGTGCTCTGGCCTGGGCCTGCCTTCTGTGACTTCCATAGCACTCTGTTTTAATCGTCTAGTTTTGGTGTTGTCCCCTCTAGCAGTAAGCTTGTGAGATAGAACCCAATTACTTATGGTTTGATCTTCCTACTTAAGATGATGCTTTGCCAATTTAGTAATCGTGCTGGGGAAGTAATAATGATGAAGACACTGGCCCCGCCTGCTTTAGGGAAGGAGAAACCAACATATTTAGAGCCACCCCTATAAACACAGCACTACCCTCTGAGAGCTCAAGATTTGCGGTGGAGGTTCTGCCACCCTCAGGAGGATATTCTTTCTTCCTTGCCACCAGCCTCACAAGACTTTTTCTGAAGGGCACAGATTGGTTCCTTTGGAAACTGACTCTGAACTCATGTAACGTGAGCTGAGAGTTCAGCCCCTCAAGACACTCCTGTGTCAGAGACAGATGCAAATCTTTCACATGGATCATGGGAACAGCAAGTAAAACCACACTTGGATTTCCAAGTTATCTAGAATTAAAACAAACAAACAAACAAAACCCCTAGATTTCTGGAAGCATGAGAGCACAACTTTCTGCCTTTTTCCTGACTGATATCCTTGAGGCTCACATGTGATTTCAAGTCTTCATTTTCATTAGATGATAAATCAGCTCGTTAAAATTTTATGGTAAGAGGCAGGGCTGCCATTTTACTGTTTAGGATTTTCTTAAATGGTGGACAAAACTCTGCTAAGTGGTTTTAGCTCAAGGACTGGGGATGGTAAGGAGGCTTCTGAGTAAGTGAACTTAATATTAGGTACTTTGGGTAAGATACTTTTTTCTCATGCCTTTTTTTCCTACAGGTTCTTTCTGATGTATTTGATTAATAAAGATGAAACAGAGCACACGGGTCAGGTGAGAAATAAAATGCTTTAAGAATCAGACCTGTGTTAGATCTTCCCTAAGTCTGAGACTTAGTATCTGAGCTAATGACCCCAACACTCTTGCATGCACTTTTCCATCGTTCATTTGTGATTTAAGGAAGCCAGAATTCTATGGCGACCCTGTCTATTCCCAGAGTCCTCCTGCTGATCCCTCCCAGAGAACACTGACATTTACTAAATCATTGCAGTTACGGCTTCAGAGCAGAATAGCTGGAGGTGGGGAGAACATTAGAGAACAATGAGGAACGGAGTGGGTGGCTGTAACAAAGAGCAGCAGAGTCACAGTAAGACAGTAAGAGACAGGATAAGATAACCTTGTGTGGGGGTGGCAATGGGAATGTGGAGATGTGCATGAAAGAGGATGAGTGAGGAGTTTCTGTGACTATGAGAAAAACAGAATAAGGGACAAAACCGGTTAGTCAATATCCAAACACTGCTGGATTTGTAGGAAAACTAGAGCTCACTCAGACAGGGCAGATGGGCCTGGGCTGTCAGGCATCACGCTAAACCAGCACAGAATGCACCCCAACAAGGGCATTCTTAAATGACGTGGGAGCAGCCTATTGCCAAATCTTTGTTTTAGGGGGAAGAGGCAGAGGGTGCATTTTCCTCCTCCCTGTCAGCAAGATATGATGTCCTGCTCCCAAAGCAGGGTGGGCTGGGGTGGAGTCAGAAGCAAGTGCCTGTTTGGCTTCATGTGTATTTGCAGAATCTTCCTTAAAGGGAGTCATGCAGAGCAAGGACTGGGTTTTTATTTACTGTGGTGTGAAAAGAAGTACCCTTTGTTCACATGATTTCAGGAATCTTATGTGTGGAAGATGTACCAAGAAAGGTGTTGGGATTTCTTTCCTGCTGGTGACTGCTTTCGGAAGCAATATGAAGATCAGCTTGGATAAATGTGAATGAAAGAAGCGATTCTGGATGGTCAACCTCTGGGGAAATGAAATCCTTCCATAGTTCTGCAATATGTTTGTGACATTTTCCAAATGCCTCCCTTAGGAGAAAGTATTTGTTAAAAATCTGACATTTGGAAATTGATTTGTGCCTAATGGACAGACAACGTGATAACTTGTCAAGATGTTAACAAGAAGGGATGGTGAGGAATCTCAACTTGAATATGTTCAAGGTTTTTTAGTTGTAAAGCAATTAGTTTGGGGGGTGGTAGCACCGAGGAAAGGGTCAGAGAAGTATAAATTCTTGAACATCTGAATGTCACATGACAATATCCCATAGTGACTCATGGTCTGAACTACACAAAATCACATTAACTGCAGTCTAATTTTTCCCATGGTACTTGCTAGTGACGATATCCAGAATCAGCTTGAAAAGCTTTAAGCAGTTAATGAAATAGAAAACAAACCAACACTTTATCGACACTGAAATATCGATTAAGTGCCTTAAAACCTCTTTAGATATAGCTATGCAAGTTTTTTATGTTTGTGTTCCAGAAGGACAGTTCCATTAAACAGTTGTGCTGATCTTCTGTCTTACTTTATGAAACTGCACTTGAAGGTCATTCATATAATTTTTTTCAGTAACAGCTTGTCACCTGCTGTTATTAGAAGAAAAGTACTGTACTGAGAAAATTCAGAAAACTCTCAATCTTATGCCAAAATTGAGTAATGCTTTATGGTCCCTTGTAAGTAGTGGAGCTGCTAATGTTTAGGTGAATCTCCAATAAAATGAAGTGCCCATTGCAATAAAGTTATACATACCAATCCATGGTTTGGCCTCTTGTACCACTTCTGAATGATTCTATAACCATACTGTGATGGCTGAGAAAGGGACATAAGATAAAAAAATAGTAGCTTCACGTAAGAAAGGAAAAAAAAAATCCATAGACCGGAGGGTGTTTATTTTGGCCAAATGCATGCCTTTTTGATTGCTTGTATTCTCTTAATGGGCAGCACCTGCTATGCTGTAAACATGGAGGAAGGAGGCTATAACATCCTCTGACCCTAAGGAACTCTATTAGATTATTAAGCCAGAACGCAAACGCAACTAGCCTCTGATATGTATTGTTTCAAATGCTGCCAACTAAAGAGGTAGGCATCGACTGCCGTAAGCATACAGGAACACACGAGCATGGGACATGCTAGTCAACTAGCTGGTCCTGAAGGACAGCCTTCTGCCCACCCTGAAGTAGAAGGCAACCAAAATTGCTTCAGGCACTTTTTTTTCCTCTTTCTCTTTAAGAAATCATGCTGTCCAACCAGTCTTCCAGCTCCTCCTCAGTCACATTTTTTGATGTACTTGGTTGCTCAGATTCCACGTTCTTTTCTTCAGTCACAGATGGTTTTGCAGGAACTA
Source organism: Sciurus carolinensis (assembly GCF_902686445.1). Taxonomy (NCBI): domain Eukaryota; kingdom Metazoa; phylum Chordata; class Mammalia; order Rodentia; family Sciuridae; genus Sciurus; species Sciurus carolinensis. The sequence goes on from NC_062214.1 coordinate 118,468,228, forward strand.
GGGAAATAAAAGCAGTATTAATAACCTTACATTAGTTCCAGCATTGAGGGCTAAAGCTTCCCCAAGGTTTGTTCCAGGATATAATTCAGCCCTAATTATTACTTTCCCTATAACAAGGGGAAACATTCTCATTATTTGTTACTCCCAAAGATGATATAATAATATCTAAACAAATTAATAAATGGGGGTAGAGATTTGCTTTCCTCTTTATGCTTTAGTTGAATTTCATCTTTTACTAGTTTTTTTAGACCAACAGCTCAATCTTTCCATGGTTACAGCAATCCTGAAAAATCATTAATGGTCTCAAATGCAGTATATGGAGGTGGCCATATACATCAGATGGGACGCCATCTCAAAATGTGCACAAATTACTAAAATAATACTTCACTGAAAATAGCAAGAAAGAAGTAGAAAGGGTACGTTTACAAGCCTGTTCAGACAGTCGATTAAAAGGTCTGCTGCTGAAAAGCTGAGGGCTACAAGTATCTTAATGCCTTTCCACAGCACAGGTTCAATTTGCAGCCCCAGGTTTAGTGCTGCAGTCAGGCAGGCGGCAGCTTTAGAAGCTCAGTGTATCAAGTGAGAGGAAAGTTGTCAGAAAGGTCAGCTCAGGGGGAAGCAGAGATGTGAGCATGGGAATAGATGTCAGGGACAATGCTGGATCAATGTCAGACACTGAGAGGGCTATGTACGGATGTGATGCGGGTGGGGCTGTTCTCACAAAAAAACCCACAATCAAGAGGATGGATGGAGAATAAAATAGAAGCCATACCTTCTTCCTCTTGGGCCACCTGCCCATCTCTCTCAGATTTCAAGTCCTGAGATGTTTGATCTGGTAAGATGTTATCTCCCTCTTTTACAGGTGCATCTAAATTAAGCAACAGATCTAGTTCTTCTTCCAAATGGTCTGCTCCTGACTGTGGTAGGGAAGTGGGTTTCTGAGAACCCCCTGAAGGGTCTGGTCCTGGGCTGTCGTTGGTCAGGGACCCAGGGCAGCCAGCAGAAGATCTCAGCTCGGAGAGGGGCCCCCTTCCTCCAAGTCCCAAGGGCCCCTTCAAGTGCATGCCTAGTCCCTTGCTGTCATCACTTCTCTTTGGTTTCACCTGAGGAAGCTCTAAAGGAACTGTGGCCTGAAAGAGAAGCATGATAACCCAGTTAAAATGAGTCTTCTGAGTTAAAATGAGTCTTGTTATGTTTATTTAAGTGGAAACAAAACAGGGGAACTAAGGAAGCTATCCAACTTTGTGGGGAAGGAAACTCCAGTCAGACACCTGGTTATAGTGTCTTCTCTTGGGGCTCTGTCCACATCCTCCCTGACTGATCTGGGATAAATGTGGGAGCTCTCACAAAAATACTCAAGGACTGTGCCTCCTGTTCTGCCCACTTCAGCCAAGTGCTAACTACCTCAGGGCTGGAATTAAAAGGCCCATGTCTTTCAATCACTGGCTTGAAAACTAACAGAGTCATTAGTCTACTTGAATTTATACTTAAATCTATAATGAGACATGAATATCTGTAAAAGTCACCAAGAAGTAATTAGCAAAGCAGAACTGTTCATGGTATTTAAATGAATTAACATAAAAGGTGCAGAACAAATTCCCCAAGGAGAAAAGAATGACTCTGGGTAACATTATTTGAGTAAAAATGTCAGACATGAAAGAAAACATGGCTATTTCATTATATTTGTAGGAAATTCAAAAATAGGCATAACTAAAATATTAAAAGTCAAGACAGTGGTAATTTTGAGCAGACAGAGGCTCAGAGAAGATGTGGATGGTGCCTTCTGTGAGTCTGGCAATATTCTGACTCTTGATCTGGACGCTGATTTCATAGTTATGTGTGTATACTTTTCTGTATGTTACACTTTAATGAAAGTTAAAAAAAAAAAAAACTCTCCTTGTGATTACAATGTAAAGGTACAGTGAAAGGACGAGAATCCCTCTCCAGAGGGAAGGTTGTGGGGCAAGTGGGCCTCACAGTAGAAACGTTCAGAAACGTTCAGCCTCTACCACAGGCACGGGCCCCTTGTTCTCACTTCAAAGCCTTGTGGACAGATCCAGTTTGCTAATAACTCCTTGGGGCAAGGATGTTGATAAATACAGATATTTACAGTATGGCATTATAAACATAAACTGGACTAAATGTCCAGCCCTGTCAGTTACACAGAGCAAAGCTGGGATTTTGATCCTAGGATTGACCTGGAAATAGGTACCTGGCTTTTTTTCCTTGCTTGTTTTTAACTTCCCAGGTAATTCTGTTATGCACACAGGGTTGAGAATAACTACTCTAACAGCATGGGTGAAACAGGGGTGGGTTCTTCGTTGACTGTTCTCTCTCCGTTTCCAGTATCACCCCCAAGTCCTGTTCATGTCATCTTTGAAATGCCTCTTGATGAACTCTTCTTCGCCATCTGTACCATGACTGAGTCCAGGCTACAGTTTTTCTGACCTGTCCCATGTGACAGCTTCCTACTGTGCCTTTCTCTCTACTCTGCCCTCATCTGAGTGCACAGACTCACCCGTGAACACATATGCTTCAATCCCACAGCCTACTCTCCATTCTGTAGCCAGAATGTTCACTGTTGTCATGATCATTTTTGTGAATTCATACCTGATGGGACCACTCTCCTTCAAATTCTGGTTCAAATGATAGGCCTCGACCTATCTGTGGCTTCTTTAGAAAAGTCATTCCTAACCACATCACAGTTCAGATCTATTAGTATAAACTCTCATAGTATAGTATACTCATAGGACTTAATATAATTTGTATCATTATTTGATGTGTTTGATACCCCTCTTCCCAACAGATTAAGCTCCATGGAGGCAAGAACTACATGTCTGCTCACCAGTGTTCCTAGTGCCTGCTGTAGAAACTGACACATACATCATTTGAATAAAATAACAGCCAGACTTTATATTCTTTCACTTGATTACATTATATTTGATCCTTTAAAATGGTGCAAATATGGGCTGGGGAGATAGCTCAGTTGGTAGAGTGCTTGCTCGCAAGCACAAGGCCCTGGGTTCAATCCCCAGCACCGCAAAATAAAAAATTAAATAAATAAATAAAATGGTGCAAACATAAAATGTAAAAGAGGGACTTAAATTATTTTGTCCTCTAAACTTCACAAGACAAAACCTTAACACAAAACTGTATGAAAAGAAAAGCTAAATCTGAGCTATCCTGAAAAGGGCCATTCCTCCTCTGGTTCTTCTCCTACCTGATAGAATCCACATGAGTTTATAGGCACCTTCAGGGTTTTTACCTGGATCAACTCAGCAGCAACGTTGAGTCGGAGTGAGAGCGGCAGTTCTTGAAGGGCTCGAACCAGTGATTCACTGTCCACATAAAGTGCTGAATTCTACATACATATATATATATATATATATATATATATATATATATATATATGTATTTTTTTAAAGAAAGAAAATATCAGGTGATGATTAAGTATGACCTTTTAGAAACAAAAGATGAAAGAAAGTCACTAAGTAAATAATTTACTGGAGCTACTTTTAACTGGGAATAAGATTGTAAGTCACACTAGAGTGGCTACAATCTCTGTCTGTACATTAAGATCAGAAACCAGCACTATCTTCTTGGGACACAGCTCACCCTGTCAGAGCAGCAGCAGGACAGTGCTCTCCTCACTTTAAGATGTGTAGTAACCTGCAAACTATGAGGTTTATTGGAGAAAAAAATAAGCATTTAATGAAGTCTAACTGGACATCCTCACTTCACACTGCTGCCCTAGGCAGGAGAGTGAAAGGCTGATTAAGCAAAGAGATGGGACTGTGGGGAGTATGGTCTGCTTCTCTCAAACTGCAAAGTGAAGAAACCAGAAACATCCCCTCTCCAGTCAGCAGTGTTCCATGGAGCCATCATTCAGAGCTTCCTTTGGCTCCTTGCTCACTCAGAAACAAAGTAATACCAATGCACCAGCCTCGCAAACTAACACCATTTGAAAAACAGTCCAGATAACCTCATGGTTCCTAACAGCTACTTGTAGATGTCCTAGCCACCAAAGAGAAACAAAACAAAGGTGATCCCAAGGTCCTCCCAAACAGAGGTAAACACCATCCACCACCTAAATCTGCCACTGACTGTCACAGGCCCAGCTAGGATCATGCCCTGTTGCGTAACCACCCACTTCAAGTGGACAGAAACCCATCTCCACTCTGGTGCCTGAATACCTCACATCAATGGGTTTATAATGACCAGACACAGAGACAGATTGTTGGTAGGCTCAAGCAGAGCCCTGCCACTAAATCCAGACCCACATTAGCCACCAGTCCTCACATTAATAGCACAGGAGGATAGAAAGAAATGACCTGGATTTTCAATGGTCCTTCTGAAATTGTCCCAAGATGGCTAGCTCTTGGGTAAGCAACCTTGGCAGCACCAGTGGGATCCTTTGCTAAGTCTGTGAGTAATTCACACAGATGGCCAGGTGTAAAGGTGAATGCAAGCTTGAAGCACCTGTGTAATTTCAGTACTCTGAAACGTTGCTGAATAATTGAGGGAAGTAAGAATAAGCTGCACATGAATGACAACTCCTCCCCCATGTGAACCCCTCAACAACAGAAAAGTTGTTGGCCTTCAGCCTTAACAAGAGCCACTCCACATTCAAGACCAACTTATCCTACCTGCTTTGGACAGGAAGCTTCACCATCCCATTCTTTCTCCTCAGCAAACCGGAACTGTGTGAAGGAGTCCCCTAGGAACAGGAAACAAACAAAAATTAATGCAAACTCCAAAGGAAATCATCTAGTTTCTCCATTTCCTTTTTGGAGGAAAAGTGCCATTTCTGAAGAGTTAACCTTCCCAAATTTAGCAACACCATCCTGCAAGGTCCTGGCTCCCACACCTTTATGCAGAGCTCCATGCATGGTGGGCACTCAAAAGTACTGTTGGACTCCACATCGTTTCATTCAGTTCTCAACAAGCCACCATCCACATACTTCCCGAGGGACAATTAAATAGTTCAGGCCTGCAGGCCCGGCCAGCTATCCATATTTAACATATTTTCATTTCATCTGCTTGATGTATGCAAGGAAGTGAATTGGGGTTGGGCAAGGCAGAAAAGAGAAGGAAAGAATGGGACTACAATTCTAGATCAATCCACAGCATAATAGAAAAAAACTCTCTTCCAGAAGAACTTACCAACCTGAACTATCACTCCTAATATCACCTGGGCAAATGTAAAATGCAAGATAAAACTCAAAGAACATGTATTAGATCATAATGTAAATCATGGCACAACTGCTCTGAGCTCTTGGAATAAGAGAATATGTACGTGTGAGATCAAAATAAACAAGCATCAAAGATGATTCTGTGTGAGAAGCTCTGTCACAAGGCTTACTTTATAAATGTGTACTTATCTGATAATTTGTATTAAGAATAGTTCATTTATAGATTAAGAATTATTTCTCTGCCTACCTTTCACAATTCTCCAAAATTTGGTCCCTACCATTAACTCATAGTTATCATCTATTTTTGGACTTTCTGTTCCAAAGTCAGACTTGTTTCATATTTCATACTTACTTCAAACTCAAAACCCCATCTTTCATTTTCTTATCTCTTACATGCTTCTACCCATTCATCTCCTATTTTAATTTCAAGACTCAAATACTGGCCCATTTACACCCTCTGTGATTCCTCCCAGGTGATCTAACCACAGAATGTGTTCTTTTCTTCTAAATTAACAGAGTGGGGTGGGGTGAAGAATATTTCAAAGAGATGGATGAAGGTAAAATTAGAATCTACCTCCAACTCCACAATGTTCAAAACACATGGATCACACCATTAACATGGTAAGATCATATGCAAGGTCAAAGGACTAAGACAAAAAGGAAAAATCACTACTCTTAGTCATTGGTAAATCAATTTTATCTCTCAAAAATTGTGATAAAGGGGGTATGAAAGATGGTGGAATGAGACAGACATCATTAGCTTATGTATGTATATGATTACATTAATGGTGTGAATCTACATTGTGTACAACCACAGAAATGAAAAGTTGTACCCCATTTGTGTACAGAGAATCAAAATGTAGTCTGTAAAAATAAAAAAAAAATGTGATAAAAGACTCTGAATAACATTATTAGTAAGGTCCTATGTATGTATGTGAGCACATGTACATGTGCATTTATGTATTGTGTGCATGCTTACTATAAAAATATCCATGCAACATTGATTTGTTAAAAGGTACCTTAATAAGACCATAAAACTCAAATTATAAAATATAGCAGTCATACAAACCATATTCACTTGTGATAGTAAATAAATGTAAATTAATCAAAAGTAAAAATAACCAAAACCATTTAGAAATTTTAAAATTCTCTCCCAGGACTTTTTATCAGAAGAAATCAAACTATAGAATTAAAATATAGAAAAGAAAAATAAATGAATAAAAATCTACCAATAAGATGTGAGTAAAATTGTACAGTATTGAGACCTCATTACTGATAAAGAATGCACAAAAACAAAGCAATTATTTTATCAAGTTAGGAAAAAAGCAAAAACAAAAAACAAACAAAAAAAACTCATTTTCTTGAATTGAATAAATAAACATACCAGTCATCTAATTAACTGAAAGTCAGGGGGCTTATGCTTAAAGATATAAACTAATACCACTGTCTGTTTTTGAAAGAGCAGCCAGTGCAATTAAAGAAGACACAGAGTTAAGATGTGTCAACACTGGGAAAAAGATAAAATATGATAACTTGAAGAAAATAAACTCTTGCCTGGAAAATTCAAAGGAATTGATGAAAAAGTATTTAGAAAGGTGGCCAAGTTACAAAATATACATTAAAAAAAAAAAAAAACAGTTCTCTCAAACAAAATCCAGATGGAAAGCCAAGTGGAAGAAAATATTTCATTCATAATAGCAATAATATACACAAAATCTCTAGGAACGAACCAGGAATAAACATTAACTGAAAGAAACTAGGTTTTAAATTTTTTACCAAAAGAGGTGAAAAACTCAACAGTGTAACGATGCCAACATTATCTAATTTAACCTACAAATTTGATATTCAATTCAAATCCCAAAAGGGTTTTTTTCAACATCCAAATTACTCAAATTCATCTTAAAAATATATAAAAGAAAGATAGGCTTTTTCAAAAAACAGGGTGAAGAAATTGTCTTATTACAAAATATATTCAAAAGCATCAGTGAATAAAATAGCAACTGGTGAAAGAAGTGGTCAGTGAAAGAAGAAAATCTAGAAAGAGATGCATTTATGTGGACATACAGATATCAGAGGAGCAGTATGTAATATCTGTGGAGAAATATATTACTTAATAGTGTTTAAGCAATTGGTTAGTCATGTAGTAAATTAGGCTATAGCCCTATATGTCATTTTGCATACTCAAAAACATTCTACATGGATTAAAGATTTTGACATTAAAAAAATAGCACTATTATAAGAAAGCAGGCCTGAATTTATTATCTTGAAGTGGTGGGGATAAAAATTAAGTATCGCAAAAAATACACAAAAATGAAAATATTTTTACAACAAAATAAACTTAAAAAGACAGCAAACTAATAAAAAATATCTGTAGCACATATTATGAACAAAACATAAGCTTCAATCAGAATAAAGTGACCCTGTAGAAAAACAGGGAAAGTGAAGAATGTGAGAAATCAGTGCTAAGATAACACACACATGCCCCAGCTTCTCCAATCTTTTCTTTTTCCCAACTTTATAAAACAACTGACTGCTTTATTTTTGCTCATTCTCTATTTAGTAATGAAGGTGTACACACACACACACACACACGTAATATATAAATAAGATATAAAATAATGACTACAAATAAGATGAAGGAATAAAATTTGAGAATTTTTAAAAATTGGCCAAATGGCTAAATGCCTTATTCAATGTTTTTTTTGTCATTCTTGAAGTGCATAATAGCAAAGATCATTATAGCCAATTATCATGTGATTTCACGGATTATAATATATAAATAAGCACAAGATTCGGTAACACAAATAAGCCATGCTGTATTTATTTTTAATATCTGAATATTACATTTCAAATATAGGTAAGATTCTAACAATGACTAACTAGCCTTTAAATCAACCTAAGACAACAGAGAGTTATGAAGGCAGTGAAGACAGACAAAATTCCCAGAGAGGAGCAGCACACAAGGAGGGCAGGCTAACATTTAGTACTGCTTTCCCTTGAGGCATCTGTCACTTCTCAAAAAGTGGTACTGAGAAGCTGAACAACTAGCACAAAGTAGCAACCCAGGAAGCTGTGAAGCTGCCAGGAGCTTCTGTTCATTTTACACTCGAGTGAACCAGAACCTTGGGTGAGGCCCCTAGATAGACAAGAGTTGTGGTAGGACTCAGAGGTAGCAGTAAACTGACCAGCCCTCACCAAACTGATATTCAGCTGTGAATCAGTTCAAACCAATTCTGCCTACAAAAAGCAAAACTAAGGCCATTTCAGAGGAAAATGACACTATCAACGACCCAAAGTTATCTCTACACACACTATTCAAAATTCATTAAAAACCATCATGCATATCAAGAGATGAGACTAAAATAACCAAACACTAAGAGAAAGGAAGAAAGGGAAAAAGAAACAAGAGACAGTAGAAAAATATCCAGATAGGTTAAGATACTGCAGATATCACACACAGACCTTATAATTTACCACATCCAAGTTTGAAGACAGAAAAACTATAAAATCATAAACAAAGACATTCAGGAAGTCATGAAGTCCTCTTTGATCTACACAAAATAAAGTATACATATTTTTTAAAAAAGGCTAGAGAAAAATGAAATAATCTAAAGTACATTTTGTTTTCAGTAATCAAACTTCAAAACAATACAATTTAAAGAATGCTTTTTAAAAATAACTACTGTAGAACATTAACCTATCTAATTTTGTCATTGAGGATGAAAGAGTATTGACTTTTCAAAACATGAATCCTAGAACCAGAAGTCCCTTGGGGAAACATATTACCAAAATACCTTCTAAATTATATGTAACATGCAGAAAAAGAATGATAGTGTTACCAAATGTGCTATTGTTGTACCTTATATATCACACATGTGGATGTGCATAAACCATCAGAGACCTTTAAATAAGACAGCTCAGTGCTTTCAATTCTGCTCCAGCTCAATTCACTTGCCAGAAAAGTTCCTATCTCACACTAATGTGGTATATCTGACTGAAGAGGCCTAGAAGAGAAAGTCTGTCAAGAACAATGACAGTCAACTGTTGACAGTAGAACAAACATGGTGAAGTTGTCTTAAGAGTCATAAGTGTTCATCAGTTCTGTGTTTGGAAAGTAATTACAGCACAATGAATTGAGCGGAAAGCACAAGGGGAATATACCACTTTGTTCCTGCTTCTGATAGTGACTGACTTCATGACTTTGAAGAGATTGCAGAATGGCCTTGTGTACTTAATACAACATCCTCAAATAAGATGAAAGCAAAGATCAAGCCTGTTAATAGCCTGCATGACAATCAAATCCCATAATATTCGACTTTGCAGATAAGAATATACCAGGTCTACTAAATCCAGTGATTGCTTATTAAGAAGGTAATTTAGAGAACCCACTTTTAAAAAGGGAGATAGTAAAACTGATTTACAGCGAGAGCTCACATTTTCCTTACAGGACAAAGGCCTCCCATCATTCTGTCCCAGGAGCAGTGTTCAAATTGGGTGTGCACACAGGAAGGCCAAGATGGTGAGGCACTGCTGTTGTATTCTGAAAGCTAACCTCATTGTTCTATAGACAAGTTGGATCATTTCTACAGTCAAAATAAATGATTTTTTAAAAAATCCAGTAATTGTGTGAAGCGACATATATATCAAAAAATTAGAAATAAAAAATATGTAAGAGGGCTGTGGCTGTGGCTCAGTGGTACAGTGTTTGTCTGCTATGTCCGAGGCACTGGGTTGATCCTCAGCACCACATAAAAATAAATAAATAAAGCTAATGTATCCATCTACAACTAAAAAATATTTTTTAAAAAATAAGTAAGAATTGGAAGCAATGCTAAGTGTACTTCTGAAAATATTCAAAAAGTGTTTCAAGCATGATACTGTGCTCCAATTTCTGGAATTCTCACAATACCACTCCTGACCACTGAACAAACCTCTAGGTCTAGGGGTTGATGAGCCTTCACCTGGTCAGTTACTGAGAAGATGGCAAACTTAACTGCCGAAGGCCAACACTGCCTCACCAGTACTCTATTCTGGCAGAGATAATCAAACAGTACATTGCTCCTCTACCTACCACCATTGAAAATTGGCTCTACTGAGTATGCTGAATATTGCAAATGTGTGGTATGTTTGTGAGCCCATGTAATAGCTGGAAGTGGTAAGAAATCAGAATATCTGTATACTGTCAAAACTAAACCTGGCTACTAAAAACTTTATAATAAAATTTCAAAAAAGTTTTGAAATTTCAGATTTTTTTCTTATATCCCAAAAGTCCTTTCTACGACTGTGATATTGGCTTTAACTTTAGCCAAGTATGTTTTAACACTTGACCACTTGACCAACATGTGTTTTGGTGAACGAATATTGAATTAAGTGACATTCTATAAGAACATTTAAATATCAGGCAGATCTATAGGTACTGACACAGAAAGATACCCCTCATCACAAGTGTGCAGGAAAAAAGTAAGTTTTAGGACATGAATAAGATAAGCTAGTGTATGTATGTATGTACACACACACACACACACGCACACACACACACACAACTAATTTGCTGGGCATGGTGGCACAGGCATAATTCCAGCAGCTCCAGAGGCTGAGGCAGGAGGATGGTGAGTTCAAAGCCAGCCTCAGCAACAGTGAGGCGCTAAGCAACTCAGTGAGACCCTGTTGCTAAATAAAAATACAAAATAAGGCTGCGGATGTGGCTCAGTGTTTGAGGGTCCCTGAGTTCAACCCTGGGCAACCCCCCACCCCGAAAAAAATAGTTTATGCATTGAAATGAATCAAGACAATCAATTTTAAGGTTGATTATCTCTCAGAGGGTGGATTAAAGAAAACTTTTCCTTTTGCATAAAACATTTTTCAACTGAATTTTATCTTGAAAACAAGCACATGTTACTTTTGGAACTGATCCAAAAGTAAGGAAATCTAGGGGGAAAAAAAGCTGAATTTTCTTGGGGACAGAGATATTTTCAGAATGCACTTAGGATAAAATATTCATAGATCACAAAGGTTGAACCCAGAACATTATTCAATCTAACCCATTGTTCATTCTCACAATGCCAAGAAGAGTTTCAGGTCTAGAGGGGCTCAACACCACATAGGCAGCTTGGGGCTGGACACCAAGACCTTCTGGCTCTTAGCATTTATTATTGTACTAATAAGTTAGTAACTTATTAACTAATAAAGTTCTCTCCACTGCTCCTTCTCCGATTCTCTGAGGTTCTGGAACAAAAACAAATGCTCAATGAATATTTTATATTTCGTATCCTAATGTTTGATATGTTGACATGTGTGAAGACAGGAAAATCTAAACTAAGAAAAGAAATCCTAATTTTAGGAAATCATCTCAGGGGTTTCTTAAATAATGCCTATAGTACTTATAACAATGAGGGGTGTAGTGATGAATGAATGGGAATGAGGTTCTGCGATTGAACCCAAGGATGCTCTACCACCAAGCTACATGCCAAGCCCTTTCTCTTTATTTTGAGACAGGTCTCATTAAGTTGCTAAGAGTGGCCTTAAACTTGAGATCCTCCTGCCCCAGCCTTCCTAGTCACTGGGATTATAGGTGTATGCCACCATGAGCTCCAAGAATCTGTATAAGAGAACTCCAAGTATTCCAATAATGACAATGTTTGTGGAAGCAAGGGGATATACCAACCCCATCCCTGTATTTATAATATCCTGGGATAGAATGAGAACTCTAACTTCTCAAACTCATTTAACATGTGTCTTATGGACACAGAACTTGCTAGAATTCCAAAAGCTACCATCTTGTGATAGACAACATTGCTTTCAATTTTAAGCTTACCCTTTCAGCACCATCAGCAAATAAGAGCTTCACATCAAGCAAAAGCACTGAGCCGAAAAGCCTCTGGGGCATTCGGATGGGACTATCAGGAAAAATCTTTCTCTCACAAAGATTGGTGTTTGGATAGTTAGGTCAAGTGTACATGGAGAGTGACTACGAAAGGTGGAAAATCTGCCCAAGTCTCATACCCAGTTCCTATCATTTGGAACTGGCAAGTTCCATAATTCATATCCTTCTTGGCTTCAGATCTTTTAACCATAGAGAATCAAACCAGATCCCTGTGGGGCTTCCAACCTCTAGGAAGCAAGAGTATGTAAACTAGTTCTGGGTAAGTACTTCATTTTAACCTCCATTTTCCAGGCTCCTCTGTATCATGATCGCCCTTTACCTCACAGTCCCTAGGATATGCCCTCAGCCAGCTTGCAAGTCTCTGAGAAAACACAAATGAACTGCAGAGGCTGACAAAGTCCATAGAAATACACCCAGTCACCACAACACTGCCACAGAAAATGAGACGTTCCATTTCTCCTCCCTGAAGTTCCCTGTTCTCATCTAAAGAGTAATACTTGGAAGGTCAAGGTGGATCCTAAGTCCACAGTCTGACACAGATCAATCCAGAGAAGATCCAAGTTCAGCCTATAGGACATAAAAATCCTCACCACTCCCAATTTCTAACTTCTAACTTCTAACTTCTGTTAGATGCGGATTGTCCTTCACTTGAATTTTAACCTAAAATAAAGCACACCCAACACTGTCTTTGTGAGGAAGACTATACAAGCTGCTATGGTGGCTATTTCAGAAGTTAGGTTGAGCTAAAAGAACAACATAGGTAATAAAAATCTCTTGGCCTACTTAACAGTGATTCGTAACTAGCTTTCTCACCAGCTGTGGGGTCCCAAAGGCCCCTAAGCATCAAATATCCACATTGAGCTTTACATGATAGGATGTGCCTATCTTCCCAATGCCCCTAAAAAAGCTGTTTCTCATGTGCATGGAGTATGTGGAGGGAAAAGCCAGATACACTCAGGTACGAGAAAAAGGGTTCTAGGCTTTATGAGACCAGGATGATGCTGGCATTCTGGAATTTAGAATGTAACGATTCTCACCCAAGCAGTTGATGAATATTCTGTGCTCACCCTGCAGTCCTACAGGCAATCCAGCACAATTTCTCAGATCAATCATTTTCAGAAGGAGGCTAACATCAAACCCTGACACAGAACTCCATTATAAGAAAAAATAATTTGACATAGCTGAACAAACAAGAGAATGAATATATCCATCTTCAGATGAATAATGAAGTCATAAGGTCTTAGAACTGATTTCTGTAGTATGGTATGTCAGTTAGGACTGAGTCTGGCTGCATTTAATAAAGACTGGATAACCACTGCAGACAAGATACAAGGTTGCATCTCTGTCAGTTAAATGATGTCCAGAGTTGGGCAGTCACAGGTATCACTATGCTCTGTCCTGCCAGGGGAGGCCCTTCTCACCACCATCCAAGATAATAGCCAGAACCCCTGCTATCCCATCAAATTCCAGACTCAGAGAGAAGAGAGAAGAAAAAGGGGGCTAAGTCTACACCATCTGTTGTTTCCCAGAAGGTACAACAGATCATTTGCACTTATTTCTGTTTGGGCCAGAACTATATCACATAGTTTTATTGAGCCATAAAGTATGCAGGATACAATTTTTTCTAGGTGGCCATGTGCTGAGATAAGAATCAGGGGTTCTATTATCAAGGAGAAAAAGGAGAATGAATATGAGATGGGGGGGCAATACTCCCCAGATTTGTTAGGAGGAGGTTCTGTTCAGGATTTGATGAGATAAGGGTAAACTTTGAGGGTGGGGAATGTGCTCATTAAATCATGAGCTGCTTCCCGGTCATTTTAATGAAATTCTGTGACATTTAAACTTTTAGAATTTTATATAACATGCCATTCAAAAAACTTCCCCCCCCCCCCAATTCTGATTTGGGTAAATGTGGAGCAAGATTCTAATTTCCAGCAAAATGCAAGACTGTTTACTACCATTCCAGGGGAATAACACTCCCTGCTCTCCTTGCTCTTAAAACCCAGGTTGAACAAGATAAGAACTATGTGAGATGGGGGGAGGCATTAAATTCTTTCCCTAAAGCTTTAAAAGCCCTTTTCCTTTTATTAATTTTACACACACACATACACAAGGACATGCTCATGATGCTGATTAACTTAGAAAAACTTTAGTCTACCTGAAATCTTAGTCATCTTTCATTTCTAACTTATCTGACATTCAACATGCTGATTTGGCTGGTTATCTCAGTTGGTGAAAACCATTCCACAAATTATTAAACAGTTCAGGTACAACATCTGTAGCACACTGCCCACCAGAACTACCAATCAATGATCTCACAACTGTGCACAATTTATTTCCTGAGAGTAGATGAGAAATAAGCACTTATACAGCTGTAAGAGGGAAAAATACTGCATCATAATAGCAACAAAAACTTCCAAAGAACTGTCAAGGCCTACATGAAGAAAAACATGAAACTATACAATTGTGTCCCTGTACTTCACAAGAAATGTCAAGGCCTACATGAAGAAAACTAAGAAACTATACAATTGTGTTCCTATGTTCCAATGATGAATCTGCTGAAAAGAGAAATTAGGAAGATGATCCCATTCATGTGAAATGTCAAGGCCTATATGAAGAAAAATATAAAATACACAGAAGATTCTTGTTTATTCATTTGACAAAAATTTACTAAGAACCAAACTGTTATGGTTTGAGTGTGAGTCATCCCCCAAAGCTAATGAATGAGAAAATGCAGAAGGTTCAGAGGGAAAATGATTGGGTTGTGAGAGCCTTAACCCAATCGGTGATTAAATGCCTGATGGGATTAAATGAGTGGTAACTGAAGGCACGTAGGATGTGGCTAGAGGAGATGAGGCATTGAGGACATGATTTGAGGGTATATATCTGTATCTGGTAAGTGGAGTCTCCCTGATTCCTAATCATCACTTGAGCTGCTTCCCTCTGCCACAATCTTCTGCCATGATATCCTGCCCCACCTGGCGTCCCAAGGAATGGAGCCTGCGATCTATGGACTGAAACCTCTGAAACTGTGAGCCCTTAAATAAACTTTTCTTCCCTTAAAATTGTTCTGGTCAGGTTTTTTAGTCACAGCAGCAAAAAAGCTGACCAAAACAGAAATTGGCACTGAGAAGTGGGGTCATTGCTGTGACTAACCTGACCATGTAGTTCATAAGTTTCTGAATCATTTTGGAATTGGTGGGAGAAATTTTGAGATGGTTAGCAGTGCAAGTTGGAAATGCTTTAGACTGTTGTAAGCAGAGCTTTATGGCTGATGCAAGTGGGAGATCAGAAGACCAGAGTGCCAGTAGAACCATGGACAGTGAAGACAGGGCTCAAAAGGGTTTAGAGGAAAAGGAGGACACTACTGGTAACAGGACTAGAGGTTGAGAAGTTACCTGCATTTTGCCCATGTCCTGCAACTTGTTGTGAGGCTGATTTTAAAAGCAAGGGACTTCTTAAGCTGGTGGAAGAAATTTCTAGGCAGCATAGCAATCAGGTGGTGGCATGGATATTACTTGTGACTTTTACCAAATATATTGTGACATTCAGGAGCAGAAAGCAGAACAGAAATATTTGAAAAACCTGGACAAGAAAGGCAGGAGTAAAACTGTCGCTAAGTAAGCTGCAACTGTAAAAGACATTACTGCCACTAATGAAATGCTAAAGACTTTCCTAAGAGACAGTAAGAAACATGGCTGAGGGCATCTCAGGCAAGACCACACCCATCTCAGGCTCAAGAGAGTAAAGGTGAAAATCTCTTGAGAAGAGACCAGTGGGGAATCCTTGCAGTGGAGCTTAGGAAGTTTTTTCAGCCTGCTAACTCATCCAGACACTCAGAGGCTATTACAGCAAGGGTCCCTGAAAGTTAACTGCCTGAGATGGCAGCAGATCTTGGCATCAACCACATGATGCTGGTTCTACAGGAATGCAGGATGTTGGAGTTAGGGGTTTTGGAGGCTTCCGGAGGCCAGGCAAAGTGCAGCAGGGTCAGAGTCCCTGCAGGCACTCCTTGGGAGGGAGATGTGCAGAGATTTGAGAAGAAAGCCAAGGCTGCAGTGGAGACCCCAAAATTAAGAAATACCAGTACCAAGGAGCATTTGCTGAGGAAATCTGCAGGAATTGAGCAGAGAGACAAGCCAATAGGAGCCACTTGGGCTGCAACCAACAAGGCCACAGGGATGGAGCTACACAAGCCTGCTGAACAGAACATCACCATGCCATGTGCCCTAGATACCAAACGTAGAACTACTATTTGTTTGCCCTGTTGGATTTTGGCCTTGCTTTGGTCCAGTCCCTTCTTTCTATGCCCCTGTTTCTCTGAATGGAAACTGGTTTTAATTTTACATCAGCTCACAATGTGAGATTGCCTTGAGTCTCAAGGAAGACTTTGGACTTGAACCTTTGGGCAATCGTGAACTGTTGAGACTATGGGGACTCTTGGGAATGAACAAAATGTATTTTGCATTGTGATTTGTGAACTTTTGGGGGCCAGGGGTGGAATGTTGTAGCTTGGGTGAGTGATGTTCCCCAAAAGCTCATGTGTGAGACAGTGTGAGAGGACTCAGAGGAGAAATGATTGGCTTTTGAGAGCCTTAACCCCATCAGTGAATTAATCATCTGATGGAATTGAGTAGTAACTGAAGGCAAGTTATTGGAGGAGGTGGGAATTGGGAGTGTGCTTTGGGGGTATATATTTTGTATCTGGTGAGTGGAATCTCTCTCTGTTTCCTAATCATGTGAGATGCTTCCCTCTGCACACTCTTCTGCTAGGTTGTTATGCCTCACCTTGAGCCCTGAGAATGGCTGTCTGTGGACTGAGACCTCTGAAACTATGAGCCCTTAAATAAACGTTTCCTCCTCTATGGTTGTTATGGTCAGATTTTCAGTCACAGCAGTGAAAAAGCTGACTAAAATACAAACCTTCTACTAAGTACTAAAAGTATAAAACTGAATAGCTTAGTGGCCACCTTTAGTGAGTTCACAATTACAGGTAAGCAGTTGCAGAGCATATAATGACAGGCACAAAGACTTATTTATAGGCACACTGTAAGTGGTGGGGGAGATAATTAAATTAAGCTGGGGCCAAGGCAGATGAGGATTCCTGGAAGAGGTGAGGCCTGATTTGAAGGATGATACATTTATCCAGGCAAAACACTATGAAATTATAACCAAGGACAGAGCAAAATTCAGAAAGGAAAACATGCAGTTATTGTGGGAACCTGCAAACAGTCTGGTGTTCCTAGAACATAAAATTTGAGGGCATAATGAAAAGACAAAGGTTATAAGTAGAAAAATACAACACTCACAAAAAAAACTTCATAATTACAAATGTGTATTAATATTCATGTGATATAATTTTAATCAAAGTAATATTAATATTCCATATCTAATACAATGTTTCATATTATATAGGACATTATTATGCAATTATGTTATATATGTATGTATAATATAAAAATTATGTGCATTATAAGGTATGTTATACAATATATGCAATTATATATGCATATAATTTATATATAATACATTTATATAAATGTCTATATAATAATATAATGTATTATAAAATATATAAAGTATATATTAAATATATAAATATATATAATATATAAAATTATATTATATGGTACATTAAGTACAATTATATTATTTATACAATATAGAATATATTATATCATATAGATATAATAATATATAATATTGTATTATCTAACCAGTGCACCATGATCAGGTTGGATTGATCTCAGGGATGCAATGTTGGTTCAACATACAGAAATCAATACATGTAACTCATCACATCAATAGAGTTAAAGACAAGAATCACAAGATTATCCCAGGAGATGCAGAAAAGCATGACAAAATACACCATCCCTTCATGTTCAGAATACCAGAAAAATTAGGGTTAGTAGGAACATATCTCAACATTGTATATATGACAAACCCAAAGCCAACATCATTCTAAATGGAAAAAAATTGAAAGCATTCCCTCTAAAAACAGGAATAAGACAAGGATGTTCACTTTCACCACTTCTATTCAACATAGTCCTTGAAAATCTAGCTGAAGCAATTAGGTAAAAGAAAGAAATTAAAGGGATACAAATAGGAAAAGAAGAACTCAACCTATATGTTTGCCAATGACATGATTCTATATGTAGAAGATCCCAAAAACTCCACCAATAAACCTCTACAACTCATGAACGAATTCAGCAAAGTAACAGGTTATAAAATTAACACCCATAAATCAATTGCATTCCTATACTCCAATGATACATCAGCTGAAAGAGAAATTAGGAAATCCATTCCATTCACAATAGTCTCCAAAAAAACTAAAATACTTAGGAAATCAATCTAACAAAAGAGGTAAAGGATCTCTATAATGAAAACTACATAACACTAAAGAAATAAGTTGAGAAAGACCTTAGAAGATGGAAAGACACTCCATGTTCTTGGATAGGCAGAATTAATATTGTCAAAATGATCATATTACCAAAAATGGTATAAAGATTCAATGCAATTACCATCAAAACTCCAATGACATTCTTCATAGAAATAGAAAAGGCAGTCATGAAATTCATTTGGAAAATAAGAGACCCAGAATAGTTAAAGCAATCCTTAGCAAGACTTTAAATTATGCTACAAAGCTACAGTAACAAAAACAGCATGGTATTGGCACCAAAAAAGGCAAGACCACCAAAGGAACAGAATAGAAGAAACAGACAAACCTACATAAATACAGTTATACTGGACAAAGGGTGAAAAAAACACACACTGGAAAAAGACAGCCTCTTCAACAAACAGTGCTGGCTGGGAAAACTGGAAATCTGTATATAATAGAATGAAATTGAACCCCTATCTCTCATCCTGCACAAAATTCAACTCAAAGTGGATCAGGGCCTAGGAATTAGACTAGAAACCCTACACCTACTAGAAAAGATAGGCCCAACACTTCAATATGCTGGCACAAGAACTGACTTCCTGAACAAGACTCCTAAAGCACAAGAAAGTCCTAACTCAAACTAAAAAGCTTCTTCAGAGCAAAGGAAACAATCAAGAATGTGAACTTGCAGAATGGGAGAAAATCTTTGCCATCTGCTCCTCAGATAAGATGTTAAAATTCAAGATAAACAAAGAAACTTAACAACAAACAATAAATAACCTTATCAATAAATGGGCAAAGACCCTTCTCACAGGAAGAAATATGAATGGTCAACAAGTACATGAAAAAAATGTTCAAAAGCTCTAGCAATTAGAGAAATGCAAATTAAAACTATACTGAAATTCTCTCTTCAGTAAGAATGGTAATTATCAAGAACACAAGTAAAAACAAATATTGAAGAGGATGTGAGGGAAAAGGGATGGTTCATATGTTGCTGTTGTGACTGAAAATTGGTGCAACCACTCTGGAGAGCAGTATGGATGTTCATCAAAAAACCAGGGGTGGAACCATCAATTGACCCAGTTATCCCAATCCTCAGCATATGGCCAAAAGGTTAAAAATCAGCATACCACCGTGACATAGTCACATCAATGATTACAGCAGCATAATTCACAATAGCTAAGCTATGGAACCAACCCTGATGCCCATGAACAGAAGAATGGATAAGGAAGATGTGGTATATGTATACAATGTAATATTACTCAGCCATAAAGAATAATGACTTTATGACATTTGCCAGTAGATGGATCGATCTGGAGACTATCATGCTAACTGAAATAAACCAATCCCCAAAACCAAAGATTGAATGTTTTTGCTGATGTGTGCAAGCTAAACCATAATAAAGGGGGGTGGGGAAGAAAAGAAGTTCAGTAAATTAGACAAAAGGGAATGAAAAGAAGGGAGGGGTGACAGGAATAGAAAAGATAGTAAAAGAAATCCAATATAATTTTCCTATATACACATATGAAATTACCAAGTGAAACCCACCACCATGCACTCACAAGAATTGGGTCATAATTAGAATAAGGTGTATCCTATGGTTGTATAATTTTATCCCCAAAAATGGATTCTACTGTTACGTATAACTAAGAACCAATAAAATAAAATTAAAAGAAAATACCGAGGAAATAAAACAGGGCCTTCTCTTACCTTCCACATATGTAGTAAAATACAACTTAATCAAATCACAAACTTCTTATAAATAAGAAATGTCTTATAGGATGCCCACCAAAAGAAGTGGAAAAATACAACACTCCTGAATAAAAGTTTGTAAATATATATTAATATGCACATGTGATGTAATTATAATCAAAGTAATATTAATATTCCATATCTAAAATATTTATATTCAATGCCAATCATATTAATATTTCTATTTAATACAATTATTATATCTATAGAAAATACCTTTGGAGTTCTTTTTTGCTATTTTGACATAATTTGGGTATGATGTACTTCTTACAGATACTCAAGGATTATTTTTAATTTACATATACTTGAAAATGTATTTTCAGAAAACAATCACTTTATATTTTGAAATTTTTCCAGAATTCTAGATAAAAACATCAAAATCCACTCTATGAACAAAATGATAAAAGCACATCTCCAGACTATTGTACTATAAAAACTTTAAATGAGGTTTTCCAAGATGGCAGAATAGAGAAGGTCACTTTGCTGGCTACTCCATGCATGAAAGCAAGAAAGCAGATAGGCAGCTTTTCAGCAAGGTGGGTGGGGAAAAAAAGGGGGGGAGCATTACTGGGATTTAATACTGGATATTCAAAGTCAATTAGGGAATCAGGAGGTCTGATATAATAAAATAATAAAGAAATCCCCAGCACCACAGCCAATGCCACAACCAGAAGTACCAGACAGAGCAGTCCCTATGGGAGCAAAGTGGAAGAATAAGGGAATTAAGGGAACCCGCATTTTTAGGAGGGCTGAGACATGTCTGGGTATAGAGAGATCAGAGATCAAATACAGTGCCCAACTAAACTGAAAGGCATGCTACACAATATCCTTGTGTGGAAAAGAAACTTCAACTCTCTCAGCTGCCTGCAGAGCACAGAGGAAGGAACCATTTTGCAGCCACAGCACAGAGGCCAGCAGCTGGGGGAGACAATTCCTGGCAAACCTGGGTTTGGCCCGAAATACAGGTCTGGCAAACCCACACTGCGTGACAAAGCATAAAGGAGTAACAAGAAGAAAAATCAATTGTGGAGAGAGGTTAACACAGGGGAGTACTGGTGGTAGAAACCCACCTGGCTTCTCCCCTGCCCTTCAATTCAGAGACTTGCAAGACTGGCTGGGAGAGAGTAACCTGGCCAGGAGTTCAAAAGGGCAGGGCAGGAGATTGAATTTGGAGACTGAACCCAAGAGACCAGAAATGTGGGATCTGCAGGTGATGGGGGAATGAACAATTGGCTCCTCCACCACATGACTGGAATGCTGGGGGAGATCCCTGGGGTCCAGTTTTCCAGTGTGGACTGGCAACTGCTAGGACCTAGAGGTGCACTGATATAAAGTCTTCAGACAAATCACTATTCAAGGAAGAATCTAGAAACTACCTAAACCTAAACCCCACCCTCCAGGAGTTCCACCAACAGGATTACCTCTCTCACCCCAGAAAACCTACACTGAGGGTGGAACAGGCATCACACTCAAGGCAAGAGCACCTAACATTGCTGAGAAGGGAAGCTGAGAATCATCTGAACTTCAGTGGGAACAATTCTTTAACTTTCCATCAAGATCTTTTTTTTTTTAATTTTTATTTTATTTTTCTTTTCTCTGTTTAATTGTGTGACCTGAATGGTTCATGGGCACTTATACATATTTTTTTTTCTCATTTCTGGCATTTCTGAAGCCAGTTATTTTTAATGTATCAGTATTTTGAGGACTAGGACATTTGATTAGTATGTTTTGTAATATTCTGACTTCTTTTAGTTGTATTATTTTTTAAAATTTTACTTTATATAGTTTTTCTCATTTCCCTTGATTCTCTCTCTCCTTCTGCTAATAGCCAATCTCTACTGTTCTCTTTTACTTTTCATTTAATTTTTTACTTCTATTATCTCTTCTCCTCCCTCACAATCATCACATTCTACATCACTTCTTTTCTCTCCATGTTCACCATTTGAAATTGTAAACCCTTTGCAAACTTACTATATTATTGTTGGCAATAACTGATCACATCATTTATTATGACAACACTGTATATGTCATAGCAGGAACTATTTGGTTTAATGCTGTATATTGTTTGCATTGTTATTGTTATTATGTCTCTCCCCTAAATGGTGAGGCACAGGAAACATTCAGGGACACTAAGTCTACAGGGTAAAAACCCACACTATTAGATGGGTAGACACACAAAAACAACATGAAAAATCAAGGAAACAAATTGACCCAAACAAAACAAAGATACTTCAATAACAGAATCCACCAACACCACAGTGGAAGAAATGTCAGAGAAGGAGTTTAGAATGTTTGTAGTTAAACTGATCTGCAAGGCAAAGGATGATGTAAGGAGTGAAATCAAAGAGAAAATGCAGGAAGTGAAAGACTGATAAAGATTCTGAAAAAAAAAAATCAAGCAGAAATTCTTGAAAAGAAGGAATCAATAAACCAAACTAAAAATTCAATGGAAAGAATCACCAGTAAGACTAGACCACTGGAAGACAGTTTCAGGCAATGAAGATAAAATATATAATCCTTGGGAAAAAAGTAGACCATGGGGAAAAAATGTTAAGGGACCACAAACAGTACTTTTAAGAAACATGAGATAACATGAAAAGACCAAATTTAAGATTTAATGGGATAGAGGCTGGGGTTGTGGCTCATTGGTAGAGTGCTTGCCTCGCATGTGTGAGATACTGGGTTTGATCCTCAGCACCACATAAAAATACATAAAAGGTATTGTATTCATCTACAACTGAAAAAAAAAATTTAATGGGACAGATGAAGGTTCAGTGATACAAATCAAAGGAATGTATCATCTTTCAATGAAATAATATCTGAAAATTTCCCAAACCAAATGGAAAATCAAATAAAGGCTAACAGGACCCCAAATATAAAAATTACCACAGACCCATACCAATGCACATTATAATGAAAATGCCTAACCTACAGAATAAGGATAGAATTTTAAAGACTGCCAGAGAAAAACTAAAGGTCACATTTTGAGGAAAACCAATCCAGATCGCAGTTAATTTTTCAACCTAGACCCTCAAAGCTAAGAAATCTTGGAATAATATATACCAAGCTCTGAAAGAAAATGGATGACAATCAAGCATACTATGCTCAGAAAAATTAAGCTTCAGAATTGACAATGAAATAAAAATATTTCATGATAAACAAAAGTTTAAAAAATTCACAACTAGGAAGACTACACTACAAACATACTCAATATTTCTTGAAGAAGAAATGAAAATTAAAGTGAAAACCAGTAAAGGGAGAAACTACACTAGAAGAATAGTCAATCCAAGGAGAAACTAACTCAAAAACCAGAAATAAATCAAAATGACAGGGAATACAAATCATTTCTCAATAATAACACTGAATGTAAATGGTCTAAACTCATCGTTCAAAAGACAGACTTGCAGACTGGATTAAAAAAAAAAAAGACCCAATAATACAATAATATGCTTTCTCCAAGAGACCACATAGACAAAGACATCCACAAACTGACGGTGAAAGGATGGGGAAAAATATATCAGTCACAGGGATATCATAAACAAGGAGGAGTTTCTAACCTCATATCCAATAAAGTAGACTTCAAGCCAAAGTTAATCACAAGGAACAAAGAAGGGCATTTCATAATACTTAAAGGAATCATACGTCAATAAGACACAAAAACTGTAAACACGTATGCCCCAAACAATGGAGCATCTATGTCCATCAAATAAACCCTTCTCAATTTCAAGAATCAAATAGGCTGTAACACAATAACACACCTCTCTCAACACTGGATAGATCCTCTAAACCAAAACTAAATAAAGAAGTTATACAATATAAAAACAGATATATATGGAATATTTCATCCATCAATGACTAAATATACTTCTTCTCAGAAGCACATGGAACTTTCTCTAAAATACAACTCATAGCAAATACAAAAAAAAGAAAAAAAAAGCTAATACCTTGCTTTCTATCAGATCATAATGGAATGAAGTTAGAAATCAATAATAAAATATCAAAAATAAAAATAAAATCAAAAATAAATAATAAAATCAAATCAATAATAAAATCTAATACCTAGAGACTAAGTAATACGTTACTGAAAGACCAATTGATAGCAAGAGAGATCAGGTGAAATAAAAAAATACTCAGCAGTAAATGAGAATAGCAATACAACATATCAAAATCTCTGGGACCCTATGAAGGCAGTACTAAGAGGAAAGTTCACTGCATTGAGCTCATTCATTAAAAGAACAGAAAGTCAACAAATAAATCATATAACATTATATCTCAAAGCCCTAGAAAAAGAACAAATCAACACCAAAATCAGAAGACAGGAAATAATTAAAATCAGAGCTGAAATCAATGAAACTGAAAAGAAATTATCTTAAAAAAACTGACAAAAAGTTGGATCTTTAAAAAATAAAGAAATTGATAAACCCCTAGCCATGCTAAAGAAGAGAGAGAAAACTCAAATTACTAAAATATATGATGAAAAAGTCAGTATCACAATGGACACTACTGAAATACAGAAGATAATCAGAAACTATGTTGAGAATTTATACTCCAATAAAATAGAAAATCTTGACGACATTGAAAAATTTCTATAGATATGACTACCCAAATTGAATCAAGAGGACATAGAAAATTTAAACAGATCAATTTCAGCAATGAAACTGGAGACACCAAAAAGAGCCTACAAATAAAGACAAGCACAGGACCAGATGGATTCACCGTTGAGTTCTACCAGACCTTCAAAGAAGAACTGTCACCAATCCTCCTCAAATTATTCCATGAAATAAAAAAGGAAGGACCCCTTCTAAATTATCACCATGATACAAAAACCAGACAAAGACACATCAAGGAAAAAAACTTCAGACCAATATCCATGATCAACATAGTATGAAAAATGGTGGAATGAGACAGGCATCATTACCCTATGTACATGTACGATTACATGAATGGTATGAATCTACATTGTGCACAACCATAGAAATGAAAAGTTGTACCATATTTGTGTACAATGAATCAAAATGCAGTCTGTAAAAATAAAAAAATAATTAAAAAACAGATTCAAAAATTGTTCATAAAATACTGGCAAATCACATATAAAAACACATTAAAAAGATAGTTCGCCATGATTAAGTTGGGTTCAACCAGTGATGCCAGGTTGGTTCAACATACAGAAATCAATACATCTAATTCATCACATCAATAAAGACAAGAATCACATGATATCCCAATAGATGCAGAAAAAGCATTTGACAAAATACACCATCCACTCATGTTTAGAACACCAGAAAAACTAGGGATAGCAGGAACATATCTCAACATTGTAAAAGCTACATATGACAAACCCAAAGCCAACATCATTCTAAATGAAAAAAAAAAAAACAAAAAAAAAAAAAACAAAAAAAAACTGAAAGCATTCCCTCTAAAACCTGGAACAAAACAGGGATGTTCACTTTCACCACTTCTATTCAACACAGTTCTTGAAACTCTAGCCAGAGCAATCAGGCAAAAGGAAGTTATTAAAGGGCTACAATTAGCAAAAGAAGAACTAAAACTATCCCTACTTGCCAACAACATGGTTCTATATTTAGAAGACCCAAAAACTCCTCCAGAAACTTCTAAAACTCAAGAATGAATTCAGCAAAGTAGCAGGATATAAAATTAACACCTATAAATCAATTGCATTCCTATACACCAATGATGAATCAACTGACAGAGAAATTAGGAAAACTATCCCATTCATAATCGCCTCAAAAAAAAAATCAAATACTTGGGAATCTAACAAAAGAGGTGAAGGATCTCTAAAATGAAAACTAGAGAACACTAAAGAAGGAAATTGAAGGAGATCTTAGAATATGGAAAGACATCCCATGTTCTTGGATAGGCAGAATTAATATTGTCAAAATGCCTATACTACCAAAAGTACTATACAGTTTTAATGCAATTTCTATTAAAATTCCAATGACCTTGTTCAT
Source organism: Sciurus carolinensis (assembly GCF_902686445.1). Lineage (NCBI taxonomy): Eukaryota > Metazoa > Chordata > Mammalia > Rodentia > Sciuridae > Sciurus > Sciurus carolinensis. The sequence continues at coordinate 118,494,403 of NC_062214.1, forward strand.
AGAAATAGAAAAAGCAGTCATGAAGTTTCCAAAATAGCCAAAGCAATCCTTAGCACGAAAAGCGAAGCTGGAGGCATCATGATATCAGACCTTAAACTATACTACAGAGCTACAGTAACAAAAATGGCATGGTGTTGGCACCAAAACAGATTTATTGACCAATGGTACAGAACGGAAGACAGACACACCCACATAATTAGTTTTCTCAAACTGGACAAAGGAGTCATAAACATCCATTGCAGAAAAGATAGCTTCTTCAACAAGGGTTGCTGGAAGAACTGGAAATCCATATGTAGAATGAAGTTGAAACCCTATCTCTCACCCTGTACAACACTCAACTCAAAATAGAATAAGGACCTAGGCATTAGACCAAAGACCCTGCACCTTGACTACTGGAAGAAAATGTGGGCCCAACTTTCCATCATGTTGGCTTAGGAACCACAAGAATCAATAAATGGGATGGCATCACGCTAAAAAGTTTCTTCACAACCAAGGAAACATTCAAGAATGTGAAGAGAGAGCCTACAGAATGCAAGAAAATCTTTGCCACCTGCAACTCAGAGCATTAATCTCCAGGACAAATAAAGAACTCAAGGGGCTGGAGTTGTGGCTCAGTGGCAGAGCACTTGCCTCACATGTGGGTTCGATTCTCAGCACCACATATAAATAAATGAATAAAATAAAGGTCTATTAAGAAAAACTTAACACCAAAAAACAAAACAAACAAACAAAAAAACACCACATACACACAAATAACAATAAAACCCCAATCAATAATGGGCAAAAAAATTAAAAGGCACTTTGCAGAAGAAATATGAATGGTCAACAAATACATGCAAAAATGTTCAACATCTGTAGCAATTAGAGAAATGTAAATAAAAACAAAACAGATACCATTTCACTCCAATCAAAATAGCAATTATCAAGAATATAAATAACAAATGCTGGCGAGGATATGGGCAGGGGAGGGGGTGAGTTTCACTCATACATTGCTGGCGGGATTGAAAATTGGTGAACCACCCTGGAAAGTAGTATGGATATTCCTCAGAAAACTAGGAATAGAACCACCATTTGACCCAGTTATCCCACTCCCCAGTTTATACCCAAAGGACTTAAAAATCAGCACATTCCAGTGACACAGTCACATCAATGTTTATAGCAGCTCGATTCACAATAAACAAGCTACGGAACCAACCTAGGTGCCCTTCAACAGATGAATGGATAAAGAAAACATGGTATGTATACACAATGGAAACTCACTCAGCCATAAAGAGATTATGGAATTTGCCAGTAAATGGCTAGAACTGGAGACTATCATGTTAAGTGAAATAAGCCAATTTCCAAAAACCAAAGGCTGAATGAGATGTGGATGCTAACACACAATAAAGGTGGCGGGGGGGGGGGTGGCAGAGGGAAGAATAGAAATTTATTGGATTAGACAAAAGGGAATGAAGAGAAGGGATAGGGCGGGGAATAGGAAAAACAGTGGAATGAATCTGACACAACTTTCCTATATTCATACATGAATACATGGTCACTGTAACTCCACATCATGAAAAACCACAAGAATCGGATCCTAATTAGAATAAGTTATACTCCATATATGTATAATATGTCAAAATACATTCTACTCTCATATATAACTAAAACGAATTAAAAAATTGTTAAAATCTTTAAATAACATGAATTTTAAATCTAAGACCACATTATCCAAATGATGATGGCTTTTTCATCTATGTCAGTAGAATTAGACCTTTTCCCACCAATGTCAAGATCATTTCTGTCAATATCCAGCAGTTTTGCATCTTTTAACAGTTCTTCCTACTGTTGGTTTGGGAAGTCAGCTTTGTTTTGGACATGCTATGAGCTTAGCTGAAAATGCTAAAATAATATTAGACTAAGAAGTTCATATTGTTCCTTGAGGTTTGCCAGTCTCACATACTGCTTTAGTCAGTTTTCTTTTTTGCTGCTGTGACTAAAAGATCTGACCAAAACAATTATAGAGGAGGAAAGGTTTATTTAAGGGCTCATGGTTTCACAGGGCTCAATCCACATACAACCAGATCCATTCCCCAGGGGCTTGGATGAGGCTGAACATCATGGCGGAAAAGTGTAGCAGAGGGAAGCAGCTCACATGATAAGGAAGCAGAGAGGGCACCACTTGCCAGAAACAAATATATATCCCAAAGCGACACCCCCAATTCCCACCTCCTTCAGCCACACCCTACCACATCAGTTACCACTCAGTTAATCCCTATCAGGAGATTAACCACTGATGGGTTTAACACTCTCACAACCCAAACATTTCTTCTCTGAACATTCTTGCATTGTATCACATTTGAGCTTTTGGGGGACATCTCACATCCAAACAATAACGTACCAACGTAAAAAATTATTTGTTTCTCTGCCTGTTCCCTCTCCTTCCAGTCCAATGAGTGTGAAATATATTTCTGCATGAGAAGAAAAATCAGCATCCAACTTGCTTTCTCAACCCATTAGATTTTTTTTTTGTATCAGTACAGATTTTTTTTTTTAGTATTGATTTTGAAAAGCACTATTGTACTGAGCTGATTAAAATGGGCAAATGATATGCAGAATAATTTTAATCTTAAAAGGTTTTGTTTAGTCTTCCTGTCAAAATCAGTGCAAATAACATGCAAACTGGTTTTTAATCTTCTCAGGTCATGTCCTTTGAGACAACGAAGCAGGTCTGGCTCTTTCTTCCAGTGTACAAAGATACACAGACAACCTCACATACCATTTGAAGGGGGTGGTCCACAAAGCTTGGCTGTGGAAATGATGTGTGAACAAATATGCTTTCCACCAGTGGGGTGGGGACACGGTAAAGGATGCAAACCCAGTGTTCTGCAACATCAAACTTCATGTAAAGCCATGTTCCCCTCACAGTGTGCCATGCTGGTCTTACTTTGGTGATACCTGTGCATCTCAGATAGTGTTTGGGTTTTTGTTTCTCAATACTGAGGGAATACCCTTGAGGTATTACTTTTTTCAGTAGTTTGCAGTGCTTGTAGGAGTTACAGAGGCCTGCAGTGATCTGAACTTTGTGGGGCTCCATGCCACCCTGCTTCAAAGCCAAGTCGACTTCTGCACTTTATACACACACCTCAGTCTTTATCACATATTCCTGGGACAGGGTGATGCATGGCAAAGCAATAGGCAGTTAACAAATGTGTCCTTAATGTAATAATACACAAACCTATGCACGGAAGAATGAATGAGCAAGTGAATGAATGCATAAACCTAGGAATGAACCAACAAATCAACGTAAGTAGTCTTGAACGTAAGTAGTTACAACGTAAGTAGTGACATGAAGGGGTAGGGGTCAGAGAAATAAGGGGAAAACATGCAATTTTCATGAATCTTGCCAAATATATGGGCAGAAATATAAAACACAGAATGTTTGCAATCAGAACTTCCTGGGAAATCAAGGACCTCAAGTAAGAACAAGCAGGAAGGAATGGAAGGTGGCAGAGGTCTTCAACTGGAATTTCTCTTGAACCACTATCAAAAATGGAGAAAGAGGAAAAGAAACTAAAGATGGATCTCAAAATGCAATCTCTAATAATTACCACTATCCAAGATGAGTGAACAATACCAATTTATAAGCTGGTGAGCTATGAACATGATCATCAAAAAAGGAGAGTCCTTAAGCAGTTACCAAAAACACAGCTATAAAGGATTCCCCTCACTAATAAGAAGTTTTAGAAATTCATCCTGGGGAAATTTTAATATATAGGAAGAGATTTATATAAACACTGGTCTTGCTTACATTAGAAAGTAGTATTTTCCTGAGGATTGTCTGTTTTTGAACTACTATTTGCAAAGCATAATGACCTACTATAAATTCTTTAGAAACTCAGTTTTATTCTTTTTGTACTTTTTTCCAAATAATAACTGCTATCAGAACTACAAGGAAGATACAATCTACCTGAGTCATCATGGAGTCGTTTATAGGAACAGCCAGAAGGGGCTTGCTTTCCATGGGTTCCTCACTAAGTCCCTTACCCAAATTGCACACGATCAGCTGCTTCTGGCTCAGACCAAATGTGCAACACATCCAAGAATCAGGTAGAAAGGAGAATGGTCACAGTGTTCCATTGATGATACCAAGTTTCTTCGCAAGTTTTCGCCCATAGAAAAGAATGAGAAGAAAGAACAACCCTGGTACCAGGCATTTTAAACAGCTCTTAAGCAGTTCCTAAAAAATGGAGAACTGGGAAGCAGCTAATGAGCCCTGTCAAAACTCAGAAGGAGCCGCCCTGGATGGTGTGACCACAGAACAGTGAGGCCCCAAGGCTTTACCAGCATCTTGCTCCTCTTTTGATAAGAGAAAACTGAAGGCATCGACAAGTTAAGAGAAAACCTAACAGCCAATAAACTGAAGAACACACGCAGTTGTGGTAACAGGGTTTTTTTTCCTCTTTAAAAACAAAAACAAAAACAAAAACGCTACAGATGTGTCAAATGCATATCCTTTCCCTATAAACTGCTTTTTCAAGTAAAATTCACATTTCAACCTTAAGCTAAGATTTGAGTATTTTTCATTCTTAACATATAGTTCCCAAAATGGAATCACTAAGTGCAAGGAAAAAATATACACAATACTATTTTTGTATGTTACTATATTCATTTGCTTTCAATTCCACTTACAATGCATTCATCTACTTTTACACAAATATGTATTAAGCAATTACTACCTAAGAGACTAGAAGCTACAGATTCGGAAGGTTACACAAAGTTATTGCTCTTGAGGAATTAATATTCTACTTCTTAAGTGTCTATTAAAGTGAGAAGGGTGTTTTAATAAATTCACCTATTTCCTGAAATCGATAACTTCACTTATAGTCACAATTTTAAGTTTTCATATCAAGTATAATGAAAAAATATATGCCTTTTTACTTATATCAATATGCTTTATAAATGTGTCTATTTAGTTGCTTATGAAGCTCTCCATTTTCCACATAATTCTTACCTAATTTGCTTTTCTACAGATGCTAATCATTGTATGTGATCTGTATGACTAAAAGGTGACATCTGCAAAAATGTTGGGCCAAGTTTTGGATCCTCTGATTCTATAACATAGCAAACTCCCAGAATGTCCCTTCATTGAAAGGGTTTTTCTTCTTGAACTTCCCTCCTGTTCACAGCTCTCACATCCACTCAGGTTTTTGGATCCTGCCTCTGGGAGCATCCCCTGTGAATTCAAAGCTTGTGTACTTTTATATACTTTTTAAAAAGCAGACCTAAATTTGAATAGATTTTCTATCTTTGAAGCTTAACATATTGGTTTTTCATTGTTGTTTTCCTTTGGTTCATATTTTCTACCTTACAGACAACTGTTTAAATGTAGATTGGTTTGTTATATTTTTGTAACAGGCATAAGTTTATTGGATTTAGGAAGGGGAAAGGGGGACACTTTCAAGGGAGAGAATGGATCCTCTCAGAAAAGGATGGTATATCCCTCTTGCCCTCCAGTTTTATGGGGATTCCAGGGAAGTTTCTAGAGACCTGCCCAGGTCCACCTTTTGACTTCTGACTGACAGCACAGGAACTGCATGGACCGCCTCTGAGAGAGGATGGTGTACTGCTTTTTTAAAGGAAACTGAGTCCCCCTGTTTTTGCCTCAATTTCCTACCCCTATAATTATTTTATTGCCTTTTGAAGGATCCTGAGCAAGCTCTCCTTGTGAGGGTCTTGATGTTTTTGTTGCCTGGGTGTGGCAATAGTTCCAGTGACAAGGAAGAGTCCAGGCTACCTGGTAGGGTTTGAAATGATCTTGAAACAACAGTTTTTTTTTAGGGGCATGTGATAATGGCTGGTAGACACTGTTTTCAATCCATATTGACTGATTCCGTGGTATCAGTCACCTAATTTTCTTAACTGATTATAGATTTATCCCAACTGGTTTACCTACCTGAGATGTACTGTCCTTAGGTCCCCAGCAAGTACATCAGAAAAGCAGAATAATTCATTCTATTATATCCAAAATGAGGTTTTAAAACTGCATATCTGATCCTGCCAGGCCATATTTAAACCTCTCTTCAATCGTACCATGTTGATTTTAAGTAGTGTAACAACTCTTGTTTTCAGGACAAATGGAGCAGCAAGGACAAAGTTTATTCTACTCCAGGAAATTACCCCCCCCAAAAAAAAAATCTAACAAAATGTAAGAAATAATAGCTTTCAAAACACCACACACCAGATAACTAAGGTCAGCCCAGCTTATTGGTCAAAGTTTTCTGCTGTTGTGCTAACACAGGGAACTAGGCAGAGTCCAGCAGACTCCCTGAGGTGAGAGATGGAACTGGAAATGCAGGGTGGGTGTGGAGGCTTACTGTCTGCAGGAAAGAATACCTGAGAAGACACAGCTCACACAGACAGACCTCTGGAGATCTAGAGAGTCTTCCCTCAAGAATCCAACAGACTACCAATCACTGTACAAGTGTGAGGAGACACCCAACGTCAGGGGGGAAACACACCAAAGGACAATAGGAATGTCCCTGGTCCTCAAACAGTGCTAGGAATAGCACTCGTTTCCACCAGTCAAAATGGAAAGCCTCATCATTCATGAGGCATCCAGCAGAGTACTCAAAAGGGTCTTGCTGAAGTAGTAATAATTAACTCTACACTGAACACTCTGTGGTCTCACCCGGTGAATATTGAAAGGAAGACCAAAAAAATCAGACTATTTACAAGTCATTTAACTGTACCTCAGACCAAAAACTATGTTATATTTATATAAACACAAAATAATGAAGTAACCCAACAACATAAAACAACTTCTGACATGCAAGCAAAAATTACCTGGCATGCAAAGCAGCAGGAAAATATGACCTCCAATGAGAATGATCAATCAAATGAAAACTAGCAGAAAAGGTCATAAAGGCTTGTTAACATGGCTTACATCCTCCCAAAACAATCTGGTCCCCACCTAATCCTCCAGGACTCAGTTTTCTCCCTAACACTATACTTCAACTCTATGTAATTTTAGTTCTTCAAAAATGCCACACTGGGTCGGAATCAGTGCCAATCCCCCAAAACCAAAGGCCGAATGATCTCTCTGATAAGTGGATGATGACACATGATGGGGGGTGGGAGGGAAGCAAGAATGAAGGAAGGAGGGACTGTATAGAGGAAAAAGAGGGGTGGGGAGGGGGTGGGGGGAGACAAACATCATTAACCTATGTACAGTATGATTACACAAATGGTGCAACGCTACTTCATGTACAACCAGAGAAATAACAGTTGTACCCCATTTATGTACAATGAATCAAAATAAATAAATTTTTAAAAAAGAATAGAAATAAATAAATAAATAAATAAAATGCCATGCTGTCTTGCATTCTACTAGTTCCCCAGGCTATATAATGCTTGTACACCAGGGGTATGTATGGAAACCTTAGGGGAAGGGGGAAAGTTCTCATTTGATGTGTTTAACAATAACCACACGGCCCACATGGCCAATTTCAAGTCACCAATGGCTTAACCATCAGCTTGCCAAGTTACTAACATTTTAAAAATCACTTCGTGAGCTGGTACAAGTCTGTATCCACCCCTCCTATCACCACTTGAACCCTAATCATCCTTAAGTCTCAAGTTAAACATTACTCTCTTTGGGAAAACATCAATGATCCTTCAAATCTAAGTCAAATGTTCCTCTGTACTCCCATAATACACTATACTTATGCCATCACAGCACTTAAAGATATTCTATTATAACATATTTAATCCATAAATCCTAAGATGGTAGACATCGTGCCTATGCAGTAATTTATCAGCAGAGCAAGCACACAATGACACTTAATAAAAATTACCTGAATGAGCAGCAAGAAGGAACAAACCACTGAGAGGTGCAACAATATAGATGACTCTCTAATGCATTAGGCAATGAGAAAGCAGCCAGGTATAGAAGGCTATGTGCCATATGATTCTACTTACATGACATTCAGAGGTGACAAAACCCACAAATCCATGGTTGCTGGTAAAGAACTGCAAAGGTACATGGGGGAACGACATGCCTAAAAGGGGTCAATTTTACTTAACCTCAATTATTCCTCAATAACCATGAGCTTATTTTTTAAGTGACAGCTGAAGAACCAATTGATGAGGAGATAATGATGAGTAAAATACAATCCAAACTCTTAACCAGTTTACAGCATAATTTCAGGGAAGGAACTGAGATTAGATAAACACTGTATTAGTTTCCTAAATTTGCCTTTCAAAAGTACCATAAGTGAGTGGCTTAAAATAACAGAAATTGATTCTTGTGGTTCTGAAGGTTAGAGGTCTGAAACCAAGGCTCTAGGGAGACAGACCCCTTCCTTGCAGCTCTCTGGTATCTGGTGTTGCCAGCAATCCTAGACATTCCATGGTCGGTGTCTGCATACTCCAATGCCTCTATGGTCACATGGTCTTCCTCCCTCTGGGTCTCTTTCCCTGTCAATTTTTGTGTATAAAATTCCCTCTTCTAAGGACACCAGTCATGGGATTGGGGCCCTCCCTAATCCTGAATGCCACATCCTAACTTCATTCCATGTGCAAAGACCATGTTTCCAAATAATGTTACGTTCACAAGGATGGGGGCTAGAACTTGAAAATATCAAATAGCTGTGAAACAGGGCACAAATATTACAAAGATCACAAAAAGACATTTCTTTCTATGGCTTAAAAGTCATAGAAAGAGAGTCAAGAGTGGTCTTACATGGTACTTGAAAATTGTACTTAAAATTCCCTAAAAAGAAGGTGTAATTTGGTCCAGGAGACATGAAGGACAAGTAGTAAAGTGGGGGAGGGTTGTGATGTTATTGGACAGAGGAAAGAAAAAGTAAATAGTAACCAGGAATGGGCCTGATCTGATCAAAGTATTAACTCTACATGTGATATACTAGAAAGGTAGGTGAGGACCAAGTGGTGAGTGAAATGCCTAAATAAGAGCCTCTTCTTAATTTAGTAGCTTCTGGGTGACCACTGTGAGGGTAACATTGGTAAAAACAGTCTCCTTTCCTCACCCTGTCTCTGTATCATGGTGAAAGGGTTCATAAAAGGTGACAAGGGACTGTAACATCACCCGGATAGCAATTCCTGATGCCCAAGCTGAGTTTTCTCAATTGATACAGCTGGTATTAAAACTAAACAGTTGGAGGGCCCCTAAAGACTTTGTAACTGTGTTGAATCCATTTCACTCATCCGCTGAGATAGTACCCTCTTGAAAATGGGACATTGCTTCAAAAGTGTTTATAGTTATTGCTTTCACTAAAGCCTTTTTCTCTTGCTAACTTGCAAGCTGGCATACAAAATTTAGTAAGATTTTTGACTGACAGAGAAACTATTCTCCTAGGTAATTCCTCTCTCCAAAAAGTGTGTTTCAAGAGAACAATTCATGATTTTAGATTAAAAACTAAAGAACCTCAGATCACAGTTTGGTTATTTTTCACACACAAGTAGAAAGTCATCTGCAAATAAGGACACAGAACAAAGAATCTACATGACAGCAGTTCTGCTGAAATTCACAGTGAGGATGTTAAGGTCACAGTTACTGCATGTATTGTCTTAGCAGCTACATTGGTATTTGTATCAAACCACCCTCCTCCCCAAGCTCTTTTCTAGGACTAGGCAATTATGATTGTTCTATTGGAAGTGAGTCCTTGAAACCCTTTGGTATCTAAAAGGTCACTCCTTCCACAAAGCCACACTGCACTGAAATGTTCTCAACTATTTGAGATTATAGCCACTTCTACTTGGTGTAGAAAAGTGAATAGAGATTCAACAATCAATTTAAAAAAAAATACAAAATGTCTAATTGAATAGCCACATAGGTCATATAAAGTATCATTTTGGTGCTGTATTTCTTTTTGACAACACAATAATTACCTTAAGGTCTAAAATTTGACATTTAGCTCCAGGTAACAAATTTAAACCAAATTATGTTTCTTCCTAACTGGCTCATTTCATAAATGGCAATACTTGGTCAACTTAGTTACCAGTAACTAATTTATCATTTTTCCCCTCAGTAGTATCCATGAGACATCTTTCCCACCTTTTCTACATGGTTTTCTCAATTGGCGATAGAAAAAAGGAAGTAGTACAAGCTTGAGTACAGCTCTGTAATTTCAAAAGCAAATACAAATAATTTAAGGGAAAATAACTGATTTGTGCCTTTCCCGTCCTCAATTGAGAACCCTATTTCTCACATTTTTTTCCAACTTAATTTTTTTTTATTGTAAACAAATGGGATACATGTTGTTTCTCTGTTTGTACATGGAGTAAAGGCATACCATTTGTGTAATCATAAATTTACATAGGGTAGTGTTGTTTGATTCATTCTGTTATTTTTTCCCTTCCCCCCACCCCTCCCACCCCTCTTTTCCCTCTATACAGTCCTTCCTTCCTCCATTCTTGCCCCCCTCCCTAACCCTAACTCTAACCCTAACACTAACCCCTCCCACCCCCCATTATGTGTCATCATCCACTTATCAGCGAGATCATTCGACCTTTGGTTTTTTTGAGATTGGCTTATCTCACTTAGCATGATATTCTCCAATTTCATTCATTTGCCTGCAAATGCCATAATTTTATCATTCTTTATGGCTGAGTAATATTCCATTGTATATATATACCACAGTTTCTTTATCCATTCATCACAATTTAATTGTTTTTTATTTGTTTGTTTTTGGTGGAGGTGGAGGGATGGAGGCGGGGTTTTTTGTTTGTTTGTTTGTTTGTTTTTTCCTGTGGTTCTGGGAATGGAATCCAGTGCCTTACACATGCTAGGCAAGTGCTCTACCACTGAGCTACACTCCAACCCTTTTTATGTTTTTAGTAACAACTATATTGAAATATAACTCACATGTACCATTCCACATAGGTTTTAGTATATTTAGAGTTGTGCAAACCATCAGTTTCAAAACATTCTCATCATACCCAAAGGAAAACTATACCTATTAGCAGTCATTCTCCATTTTCTCCCTACCCCTCAAGTCCTAGGCAACCATTGATCTATTTAGTCTCTTAGATGTCCCTACTCTGTAGATTTCACACAAATGGAGCAATAAAATGATCTTCTATCTTAGCACAATGTTTTCAAAGTTCATCCATGTTGTATGTGCTATACACTGGATGGTGTTCTAGTCATTCCAATCCTATGACAAAATACTTAAACCGGGTAACTTATAAATAACAGATATTTTTCTCAGAAATGGCTGAGAAGTCTATAATCAAAGCACTGACAGATTCAGTGTCTGATGAAGGCCCATTTCCTGGTTCGAAGATGGTTTGATGCTCACATGGTAGGAGGATCAAACAAGCTCTTAAGGGCCTCTGTTATAAAGACACTATACTGTTATCTGGCCTCATGATCTAATCACCTCTCCAAAGCCCCTACCTCCTGATAACATCACCTGGTAGGTTAGAACTTCAACATATGAATGGGAAGGGGGTAGAAAAAACAAACATTCAGACCGCAGCATATGATTATGCTGTATATTATTTTTCCCACTCATTAGTTGATATAGCTTTACTTTCTTTGAACCCAAATTATGCTTGGTTTTATTGATTTTTAAAAATTTTATTATATATATTTGAGGTTTGACACACATGGAAAGTAAAATAGTTACTGTAGTGAAGCATATGACCACATCTGTTATCTCACATAGTTTTTGTGTACACGTAATTAAAGAGCAGCTAAAATCTACTTATTTAACAAAAATTACTAAAATGATTCTATTTTGTTTATTACAGTCCTCATATTGTAAATCAGATCTCTGGACTTCTTCATCCTGTATGTCTGCTACTTGGTACCCTTTGACCTACAGTTCTTCCTTCTCTCTTGTCCATAATGACCACTGTTTATTCTCTATCCTCATATATTTAGCCTTTAAAAATTGTATTTTTTTAGAATATACATGTGATTTCATACAATATATTTCTCTCTATACCTGGTCCTCCAGGTTCATCCATGCTATGGAAAATAAAAGGATCTCTATTTTCCCATTTTTATTAAAATACACATTGAGATTAACATGCCACAATTACACAGGTTGAGTTTATCCAGTTGGTACACTCACAGATCTAGTACTTCAATCAAGAAACTGAACATTTAACACCCCAGAAGTCTTCTATGTCACCCAGGGTAAAATAGAATCCTCATGTTAATAACATGGGTGAATTTCATCTGTTTTCATAGTTACAGTATATGACATTCTCTTCAGTATCTGCCTTTTTCACTCAATATACTGTTCACAAGGGATCTCATTCATATAATTGTATAGGAGTTGAGAGTAAAATGGGGTAATTGAGGTTGTGGAGAGGCTGATTAATGATAAGTTACAGTTAGAAGTTCTACTATGCTACTACATAGTAAGGCAAATACAGATAACGACTCTACACTTGAAAACATGATTTTGAAAGGCTATACCATAGAGATATTATAAAAGTGTCAGGAGATAGATACATTTAACTTGATTTAAACATCGATTCTTTTTATAAGTGGATTAGTATTCCTGTGTGTGGGTATGTGTGTGTGTATGTGTATCACATTTTATCTATTTGCTAATCAATGGGCAGAGGTTGTTTCCATATCTTGACTGTTACGAATAATGTTATACAAACCCAAGAGTACAGACAACTCTTAAGCATACTGTCTTCAAGTGTATGTTTAAGTGTATATGGGTAAATATCCAGAAGAGTGATTCCTGGGTCATAAAGTAATCCTATCTCTAATTCCTTTAAGAGCCTCCAAACTATTCTCCATCACCGTGTACCCATTTTGTTTTCCGACAAGTATCTGCACAAAGGTTCCCTCTTCTCTATACCTTAATAATTTGTTATCTTGTCCTTTTGATAATAGTCATTCTAATAGGTGTGAAGTGATTTGTGGTTTGAATTTGCACTTCCCTGATGATCAGCGATGTTAATAAGCACCCTTTCATATATTTGTTGACCATTTTTATGTCTTTGAGAAGTATTGCTTTAGGGTCTTTGCCCATTTTCTTAAAATCAGATTGTTTTTCTACTGAGTTGTTAGAGTTCATTATAAATTTTGGATATTGACTCTTTATCACATATGTGATTTGCAAATACATTTTCCTAATCCATAGGTTGCCTTTATATTTTGTTGATTTTTTCCTTTGCTGTCCATAAGTTCTTAAGTTTGTTGTAGTCCCATCCATTTATTCTTGCTGTTGTAGCCTGAGCTTTTCATGAGACATCAAACAAAATCCCAAAACATTACCAGTGTCAAGGAGTTTTTCCCATATCTTTAAAGAGTTTTGTGATTCTAGGGCTAACACCCATATTGAGTTGATTTTTGTATATAAAACAAGGGTCCAAGTGCATGCTTTTGCATGTGGAAATTCAGTTTTCCCAGCCCTGTTTGAGACTATCCCTTCCCAAGGATACATTCTCCTTGTTGAAAATTAGTTGACCATGTGTGTTTGGATTCATTTCTGGGCTCTCTATTTTATTTCTCTGGTCTATGTACTGTTTTTATATCAGTACATACTGTTATTACTACTGCTTTGTAATATAGTTTTAAATCAAGACTTGTGATGCCTCCAACTTGTTTTTATTTTCTTTTTTTTTTTTTTTTTTTTTTGGTGCTGGGGATCGAACCCAGGGCCTTGTGCTTGCAAGGCAAGCACTCTGCCGACTGAGCTATCTCCCCAGCCCCTTGTTTTTATTTTCAATACTATTTTGGTTATTCAGTGGCTTTTCTGGTTCTCTGAATTGTAGCATACTTTTCTATTTTCGTGAATAATGCCACTGCAATTGAGATAGGGGTTGTTAAATTTGTACATTGCTTTGAGTAGTATGAATATCTTAACAATGTTAATTCTTTTGATTCATGAACATGGATCTTTCCATTTACTCATGTTTTCTTCAATTTCTTTCATCAATGTTTTACAGTTTTCAATGTAGAAGTCACCTCCTTGATTCAATTTATTTCATTTTTTTCTTCTTGATCATATTACTGAAGTGGGATTTATCCCTGGCATGCAAATTGGTTTAATATAAGCAAATTAATCAATGTTTTATGCCACAGTAACAGAGTAATCACAATTGATGCAAAAAAGCATTTAATGAAGTATAGCATCCTTTCTTGATGAAAAGTCTTTAACAGTTTAGGTACAGAAGAAAAGTTCCCCCATGTAATAAAGTTCATTTATGAAAAACCCACAGCTAATATCATAATCAAAGTAGAACAACTCAAAGCATTCCCACGAAGATCCAACACAAGGCAAGGATGCCCACACTCTCAAATTCTATTCAGCATAAAAATAGAAGTACTAGCAAGAGCAGAAAAGAAAAGGAAAAACAAAAGCAAATCAGAAAGGAGTAAATTATCCTTAATTGTAGATTACATGATCCTAGACATAAAAACCCGAAGATATCCCCCACACACACAATTAGAACTAGTAAGCGAATTCAGTAAAGTTTCAGGATACACGTGAAACCTAACAAAAATAAATGGCATTTATAAACATAAACAATAACAAAGCTAAAAAGGAAATCAAGAAAACAATCCCATTTACAATATCATCCAAACAATAAAGCATTTAAGAATAAAACTTATAGTTTACTTAAACTAATTTCTGCTTGTTTTGTGTTAATCTTTAGCAGTCTCTGCTAGAATTTGATCAATTTGTCCCCACCCTCCACAACTACTAATGCAACTGGCACCTACTGAGCCATTTATCGTTCTTTTGGCCACTAGGAACTAAATTTTTAATTTAGTTTTTAATTTTTAATTTTTAATTCTTAAGAGTCCTTTCACCTTATGGGGCAGAACTCTCCTAGTACCATCAAAGCAGAAAATGACAGATTATTTCTTTTTGGCATCTCTTCCCCCGGGACATGCACATAAATGAGACCGTGCTGATCATGAATACTCATGCCCAGTGGAATAAAAAAAAAGTGATGAAAATAAGAGGCAGAATATACTCCTAGTGTTAGGTCAAAACAGCTATAGTTTCTAAAAGGGTAAGAGCAGTAGCAGTGTCCACTGTTAGTAGTTTTGGTGAGGATGGTACAAGTTGTAGTACCCACAAGTGTAACAGCAGCAGGAAGTCTTCACTCTTCAGCTCTGCAATATAAATTGAGGTCACATCCTGGACCTTCTGTTTCCCCACATGGTTCTCAGGCCCTCCCAGAGAGGGTATAATCTGCCAACACACTATTATTCTTATTTTTTTGCAGTGCTGGGGATTGAACCCAGGGCCTCACACATGCCAAGCAAGCACTCTACCATTGAGATACCTCCCTGGTCCTTTTTATTTTGAGACAGGGTCTCACTAATTTGTCCAAGCTGGTCTTGAACTTGTCATCCTCCTGCCTCAGTTTCCTGACTAGCCAGAATTGTTTACAGGTGTGTGTCACCACATCCAGTTCTAATACACTTCTAATAAATTCCTTCTCAGAAAGGAATTTCTCCCTTCTCAGGTAAGAAGACATGTTCAGGAAAAATACATGTGCTATTAGCACTTCACATTGTACAGAGCTTCGCTGATTTTAAAAGACTGAAAAACAGATGGGATAATATATATAAAACACTTGCATATATATACAGAGAGAATATATTCTATATGTTTATATATATACACATGAGGATATGTGTCTGTTGCTGTTTTGCTGTTTACAGTGAGTGAAGTTCAGCTACATTTATTTGAAAATTGGTTAATTATATTTGTTTCTAAATAATTTAGGCATCAAAAAAAGTCAACTCTGTTCACTGCTTACTTTTGTGAAACTTGGGGAAGTTACTTAAATTCTCTGGGCTTTCAAATGTTCTCATTGGAATAATGAAGAGAACACTCATTCTATAATTTCATATTTGGGATGAGAGATACTAAACAAACACCTAGCCCACTGTCTGACATGTACAAATTTTTATAGCCCTGCACTTTTTATGAGCTATCCTCACAGTCCATCCCTCAAGGCCAAATCCAAACTCATCTCCTCCAGGAATTTTTTTCTTTTACAGTAAGGGAAAGGTAAGTAAGACTCACTTCTCCCACCCACCCAATCCAACCAAATACACTGACACCAGTGAAAGGGCAGCATCTTCTTACGGCTGGTAGATCATCACACACTGTTTTCTATTCTTCTGGTATACTGCCTTTCTTATATTTCCAGATTTTATCCTCACCTCCTATACATGAATTGCTGTCCATATATCCATGAAGATATATATTAAGTTGTCAGCTTTAATTTTGTTAATACTGTTCCCCGAACTAAAAGGGCAAGCTTAAACCTACTCGGCTACATAACAAGCCTAAGTTTCCCAACTCTTTGCTTCCATTGTGGGGAGGTGAACATCAAAGAATGAAATCTGCACCAGGAGAAGGCAGAAGCCCTCTGCACTGAGGCATCACATAGATTATCATAGATATTAGAGAAGCTTTAAAGACTATCTGGCTTAACCATCTTGTTTTACAGAATCTTTTAGAAAATGAGCCTCATCCTTTTTAAGGCTGTATAACATTCCATTATAGGTACATGCTACATGTTATTTGTCCATTTAGTCATCCATGGACACGTGGGTCACTTTCTCCTTTTTGGCTAATGTGAATGATGCTGGGTGTACAAAATATGTCAAAATCCCTGCTTTCAATTATTTGAGCTATATACCAAGAAGCAGAAATGCTAAATCCTATGGTAATTCTACTTTTAATATTTTCAAACCTTAAAGACATTATGTTAAGTGAAATAAGAAGTCACAAAAAGATAAATACTGTATTATTCTATTTATGAGTTACATAGAATGATCTTTCTTAGAAACACTTTTCTGGTACTATCATTTATCTTTTGACTCTTGTAATTTTTGGCTATACAGATGCATTCCATTTTTACATAGTTATATACATTTTCTATCATGTTTGCAGAGTTCTTTACCCCAAGATTATGAAATAATAAAATTTGCTGATTTCCTTTTAGCACTTTTAACCTTGTTTCCTATGTTTAAATCTTTTTGCACACGAAGGTTATTCTTGGTGTTGGAAAGCTTGTGGTTTAAGACAGTGTAGTGAGGCATTTCTAGTGTTTCTTTGTTTCAAAGATTATTATGACTTTGGGAACCAATCTTTACTCTGATTCCTGTGTTCTGCTAAATTATAACTTGTTTGCAGGGTCAGAATAGAGAGTAGAAGGGGAATGAAAGACACGCTTCTGAGGCAACTAGCAACTACATGAGAATTGTGAAGATTTTGCAAGGGACTGACCAAAAGCAAGGTTACATTTCCTTCCCCATGAACCAACCTAACTTTTTTTTTTCATGTGAGTGAAAAGCATGGAGCAGAGAGAAACATCCTTTAAGAAACAATGTTTCATTTAAAAGGTATACTCTAGTTTGAGCAAAATAACTGACCTTGAATCCTAGACTTTTCATTGAAAAACCCTTGAAGTCCTCACAGCACATCATGGCAGCTGGCCTTGGGTGGCTGCCCTTGGGAACAGCAGAATCTGAACAGGAACAGAGAAGAGTCTACATTTCTATCATTTGAAGCCTCAGCTAGAAAGAGTTGCCCAGTTAAATTAGTGGCTAGAAGGTATCAGCAAAGAACTAGAATTGTGTGAGCAGGGACATACCTTGGCAATATTGGGAATACTGTCCTGCTTTAGCAGAGCTGGTTCAGATGCCAATATGGAGAGGCAATCCAAATCCATATTTATTTTTCTTTTCATTCATGATTTTGTAGATCATCAAGTAGAACATAGCCTTAATCCCTGTTCTAACACTAATAAATGTTGGAAAGTCAGTGAATATGCCTCTCCCTCTAATAGGTGAATGTATTTCTTTTCATTGTGGTAAAATGTATATAACAACTTAACATTTTAATCATTCTTAAGTGTACAGTTCAATGGTATCAGATTTATTCACACTATAGTACAACCATCATCAACCATTTCCGGAACATTCTTCATTTTCTAAAACTGAAATTCTACATTCATTGAACAATAACCCACATCCTCCCCTCCCCCTAGGTCCTGAACCACCATGCTACTTTCTGTCTCTGGAAATCTGATTCCTCTCAGTACTCCATATAAGTGGAGTCATATAATACTTGTCTTTGTGTCTGGCTTATTTCACTTGGCATAATATCCTCAGGCGTAGTATGTGTCAGAATTTTCCTCCTTTTTAAGGTGAAATAATATCCCTTCTCTCTCTTTCTCTCTCCCACTCCCCACTCCCGCGCATGTGTGTGTGTGTGTGTTTCACTTTACTGAACCATTAATCTGTCAATGGATATCCAGGTTATTTCTCCCTTTTTGCTACTATGTATAAATTCATGTTTTAAAAAGACAAATAATCCAGGTAATGGACAACACAGGAAGCTTGGGGCTTGATCCATGCAGAAGGCTACTGCAAGGGAAAAGATACACCAGCAAGAGGTCTGCAGTCAAGTGGGTCCAGAATGGTAAAGCTGGAGATCTGAAGCATGACCAGCTTGCCATATGTGATTTTGACTGACTTGTGAAGCTGCTTCAGAGGTTAACCATAATGCTCTGTGCATTGCTGATGCCCCTCTAGTATTACAGCCCAGTTTCCTGCCTGGGTTCTCAATCAAACCATCTGCCTAAATGTTACTTTGGGGTCTGGTTTGTGTTTGGGGAGGGGGGGCGTGTGCACCTGAGTTTGATAGAGAGTTGGTGACAAGGCTGCACATGAGTTCTGAGTGGTGGCTCCAGTTCTGGTTTCTTTCTTATGCCTTGTTATTTTAGTGGGCAATTTTATAGAACTCTAGGGCTCTCAGAAAGAGATATAGCAAAAACAACTTTATTTCCACACTAAGGAACAAAGCAGACATTTTCTGCCTACTACCTTAAACAGATGAATAAAATTAGGTAAAAGACTTGCAAGTCAAAGAAAAAGACAAAAAGTAAAATGTGCAGGGGGAAAAAAACACAAGTACTCTCATGTGAATAAATTATTTGTCCATTTGCAATTATAAAGGGATGTTATACAGCATTTATCATATAACATGGATAAATACTCATGTTACTAGTTCAAGATCTGAACAAGAAAGCAAGAGTCTTTTTTCTTCCAGTTAACAATAAAGCTTGCTGTAAGAAAAAAAAAAAATTGTCATAACACAAAAGTGAGGCTTCCTGATTGTAGGTACTCTCACCATACTGTCCCTTAGAATTAGTAATCTAGTGTTAGAAATAAGAGAATGTTGGTCAGACACTGAAGGTGTCGGCTACATTTCTCCCCACCATCACACCACCAGTTAAACTCAAAGTATTTCATTTTTCAAATGTTTAAAATTCAAACAACTTTAGAATGACCAAAAGTATTGTAATCTATCAGGTACATACAATTACAACACAACTCTACATTTATGTGGAATATTTTTTAAGCCTTAAAAACATTTGAACTGGATGTGGTTGCGCACCCCTATAATCCCAGCTAGTAAGGACACTGAGGCAGGATTGCCAATTAAAGGTCAGCCTGGGCAACTTAGCAAGACCCTGTCTCAAAATAAAAAGGGTTGTGGATATAACTCAGTGGAAGAGCTCCTCTGAGTTCAAATCCCAATACCCCACAACACACATACACAAATGTTCTCTCAAAAATATTCGTGGAAGTTAAATAAATATTCCTTATTTCTGTCAGGACAAACTCTAGCACTCTACCTTTTCTCATCACTCCAAGTAACAAAACCACCTCTGTGCCTAAGTAGTATTAAGGTTTAAGCAAAATACATGGTTAAAACCTGTTGCACTTGACCAGACAGTACCACTGAGGTGGCAAAGGTCAGCTGGACACGTTGAGAAACTAGGGAGATAGCTACACTCTGCACAACAAAATCAAGAGCACCACCAGCTGTTCTCATCCTGTTCCACTTTGTTTCCTTTTCCTCTTGAAGAGAGACATTTAAATGATCAGATCTGTTCGGCACTCTACACCTTTCCCTCAAAGTGACTTTTTGAATTGATACAATACCTGGATAAAAGAGGTATACATCTTATTCAGTACCGCAAAAACAATTTGGGGACTCTTTATTAATAGAATAAATTGCATTTGAAATGCGAGGCACTCCCAGGGCAAGGGTAGTTAAATAAGAATTTCTAAGCCATGAACTGAGATCATTAAAAAGCTAAAACACAATGGTTAATAATACAGAGCTCTGAAAATAAAAGAATATATTATTTAAGCATTAGAAAGTCATTGTGTAGTTGTCTAATTGGCAATACAAAAACACAAAAATCTAGTTTGTTATAAATTACACGGGAAATTGGAATAGCAAATAAGAATCACCTTTGCAAACTTCCTGTTACTTGGAGGCTGACAACTAGCTAGTGACTTATACTGTTCCTTTGCTTCTTAGTTATATATTCAGAGAGGTGTTCACTCAACATGCACAAGAACTTTCAGAGAGACAGATGGGGGCGGGGGGAGAAGAGAGCAGAGCTGAAATGCAAGTTGGTTACTACTCTTATGTTAGATCTCCTAGTAACCATATTTGATAAAGGGGAAAGTAGGGAACCCCAGGCTTCATGGAAAATTTGTATCACCTACATAACCTCTGCATTGTATAAATTATCTGTGGAGCTTTGGAAGCAGTATGAATAAGGCAATGGAAGTCAAAGAGATGTGTTTAAAACTCAGTTTCGTAATTCATTAGCTTGTGACCTTGGCAAAGTTAATTAATGTCTCTTAACTTTCTCATCTGTAAAGTAAGATTCAATACTACCAGCCTCATAGAGTTCTATTAAATTTAAGTTAAAGAACACATGTAGGTCCTTTAAAAGAGGCATAAATATTAGTGCTCACTCCAGGTTCTCCCTGTTCACCATTTTCAAAGACAACAGACCACCATGGAAAGCATACTAAGGCATTCTATTCTGTAGAGTAGTGTCTGCTTAATATTAAAAATTATCAACTATGAAATGTTGGTCATTAAAATTGGGTTTATAAAGAGCTGCTTTAAACATGGAGAAATGTTATAATGAGAAAGTATGAAACAAATAATCACAATTATATAAAATATAAATAGAAAGAAACTAAATATGAGCCTCTAAATAAGAGTCTGCACAAAGTTAGGCTCTACAATGTTAATGACAGTTATTGTTAAAAAGGCAAAAAGTACAAGGTCAAACATCATCAAGTACAGATATCCATCAACATGTAAGGATCCCTCTCAAAGAAGACAGGTGAGTTGAAGTTCTGCCCATTTGAAAAGGTAAGTTGTTCTCATCTTGGTTCTAGTATGTTCTTTTTAAGGATGAGACTATCCTATAACATTCATGTGTACTATATTCTCACTGTTGGGAAAAAAAACAAAACAAAACTGAGCTTCTACAGGCCAGTGACTAAAATCCAGATTTAACAAGAAGTTAATAAACATTCCTTGCTAAAAACTAACCCTACTGTTACAGACTGGAAATACTGTTTAGACATCATCAAGTAAAATACATGGTAGGGAAAAAAAAAGAAAAAAAGAATGCAAAGAAACTACTTTACATAAAGAGGCTCTAACTGAAACACCACAGCCATGACTATGTTCAAACAAACACTGAGAGACTTTTAAACTGATTGTTTATAAAGGTAATAGAAATATATATATAGGTCCCAAACAGTACTAATTCCCAAACAGTCAACACTAAAATTGTTCTATTAATGAAGAAGATTACAGAGACAACCAAAACATCATTAATTTGGGACTATGGAGAGTATTATGGAACATAAGGGACTTTGAGCAGATTTATAGTCCTAATTATGTTCTGCTTCATCTAATATTAAAATCACTTTGCAGTATTTCCTACACCTCATGGTAGGGGTGACTGGCAACATGCTGAGTGGCAAGCACAGTGAGCCTGGGATGAGAACTAATACCAGCAGCTCTCTCACACAAATCACTTTCAGGTATTAAAGTTGATGTACCTCTTGTAAAACCAAAAATTAGCTGACTGAGTCATGATCAAATGATCAAGAATATAAGTCGTCTTAATATACTGAGTAAGTCAGGAATAAGGCAAGAAGTTCCTCTCTCTAGATTATCCTTGGACACAAAAATAGACTTGGACAATGAAAAGATTTATGTCCCTTGCTCTGGTGTAAGGACATCTCAACACTGAAGGACCCATACAGAACTCAGTTCTACAGAAATCAATGACCATGGCTGGAAGTGGTAAATAGGGAAGGGGACAGATGTGAAAGATAATTGTTCTCCTCTAATTTCCTCAAAAGACAACTGACCACCTCAGCACCTTACGGTAGGGTTCGTGGTGTATAAGTTAACAAAAAGAGTCCCTGGGGAGGGGCAAGTGAATGGGATTATGGGAACATCAGGTGCTCACATTTAAGGAATAGGAAGAGTAGAATATTCTTAATGTATAAATAGAACAGAAATTCACACAAAATTATAATTAGTTCTTTATAATAGTTTTTAGTCATTCTTTATAAAGTTAAAATGTAGAAATAAATACACAAGAATATCTAAGAATATACTGAAAAGGAAGAGCCACAAAAAATATTAAGACACATTTAAAAGTCTCTGATTAAAACAGTATACAGCACATGCATACACTTAGAATGCCAATGGAATAGAAAGTCCAGAAAATAGTCCCATGTTTAACATATGGTACAAATACATCTCTAAACACTGAGGCAAAATTTTTTTAATAAATAAGCTTTGTACAATTGGATAGCAAGTTGGAAAAATTATATCCCATCATCACTGCACTGTTGTGTTTGAAATCTAAATATAAAATATGAAACTCAACAAATACTAGAAGAAAATGTAGATTTCTTTTTAACACAAATACAAAGAAAGGCTTTCTATGACTTAAAAAAAAAAAAAAAAACTATCCCAGGTGTTGGCTGGTGGCAAGTTTAATGACTATATAAAATATTTCTGTATAAGCAAAGTCAAAAGACAAATGTGAAACTACTTCTAAAATATAACAGATAATAATTAATACTTCTAATATACAAAAATTAGAAAAATTAGCAAAAAATAAGACAACTTGCAAAATATATATAGACACACCCTGAAAATATGAAAAGATGTTCAACTTGACTACCAATAAGAGAAATGCAAGTTAGAGTCATAATAAATACTATTTTCTAGCAGTCATAATGGTAAAAATTTTAAAGCCTTATTATACTGAATGCTTTCCCCATAAATCAGGAACAAGGCAAGAAGGACCAACAAGATAATAAACTTTGCTGGCAAGGTTTTGGGGAGGCAGACACTCACATTCACTGCAGGCAGAAATACAAAATGAAACCACCATCTCTGAGGAGATGAATGCATACTGCATTCATTGGAGTACTGTTTGTAGTTGAAGACTGAAGAGTATCTAAATGTCACAAACAGGAGCTCAGTGAACTGCTGCAAACACACACACAAACACAACAGTAAAATGCCACCATAAAGAAAAGGAACTATCTCTGAACTATTGTGAACTGATTCCTAGGAGACACGGTTACGTGTGAAACAAAGTGCAGAGCGTACATGTACCAGTGTTTAAAAATAGCTTTACTGAGGTATAATTCCTGTACCATACAGGGAACCTACTTTTTTTTTAGGGTATCCACTTTTTAAGTGCACAATTCAAAGACTTTTAGGATATTTAGAACTGTGTGGCCACTATCCCCGTTTCAGAACATTTTCATCACTCCAGAAAGGAATCTGTACTTATCAGCAGTCACTTCCCATTTTTGCCCAATTGCCTTAGCCAATCATGAATCCACTTCCTGTCTCTACCAATTTACCTATTCTAGACATTTCAAAAGTATATAAGATGGAAGGGCAGTGATTCAGGAGGCTGAGGCAGGAGGATCACAAATTCAAAGTCAATCTCAGCAGTTTAGTAAGAACCTAAGTAACTTAGTAAGACCTTGCCTCAGAATAAAATATTAAAAAGGGCCAGATATGTGGCTCAGTGGTGGTTAAGTGTCCCTGGGTTCAATACATGGTATCAAAAACAAAAGTAAGGGGGAAATAAGAGGGCATGTATATGCTAATGTTTATAAAGCAAAACATAAGAAGGATAAGCCAGAACACAGGAATTACCTACAAGAATGGAGGGAAGTGGGGCAGCGGGTGGGACTGCAGGAGGGAGTAACCCCTCTCTTGGTGTGTCTTATAGGGTTTTGAAAAGTCAAAACCATGGAAGCATGTGTTATATTCATTCACATATATTTTTTTTAAATCTATAAGGATGGGTGAGGAAGAGAACATCTAAAAGTGATAATTTAAAAACATACTCACTCCAGGGTATTTCAAATGAATATATAACTACACTGAAGGGGGTGGTGGAGAAAGAACCAATTCAAAAACATATGAATAACATGTTTGATTATATATTCTGAATTGTGGGGAGAATAGCAAATAAATTATAAACTCACTCTAGCACGGTTTATTTTTTGTAATGGAAATGGGATGTATTTTGGAACTATCCTAGATGAGTTATTAGAGGACTGAGCAAATAAGTGACTGTGCTGATATTGCCAAGTGCCAGGGTTCTCATTATAAAAGACACACAGAGACATGGAATAGAAGGCAAGAAAGAACGCT
This sequence comes from Sciurus carolinensis, assembly GCF_902686445.1. Classification (NCBI taxonomy): domain Eukaryota; kingdom Metazoa; phylum Chordata; class Mammalia; order Rodentia; family Sciuridae; genus Sciurus; species Sciurus carolinensis. The sequence goes on from NC_062214.1 coordinate 118,518,945, forward strand.
GCGTGGATGCATAGGAAATGAAAGCACTGATGTGACTCAGAGATACATGTGTGCATGTATATCAGTACACATAAATGCATACAGACACACATGCATGTATTCCTTAGCTCTGACCACCTATCAAGGGCACCCCAAGAACAACATTCAGTACCTATATCTTCATCTTTAAAACCATTTGCACTAAAATGAACCAGAGCTCCTGAGAAAAATGACTGATGCCAGGGTTGGGATAGGGTAGGTACAGACGAGTTTGCAATACCCTGAAAGAGAAGGTAGGGAAAGACCAAAAAGAATATGGGGGCATGTCAAAAGGACACAGCAGCCTGCTGTAAGAGGCCTCCACCTAAACTTGGCCAACTGGAGATATGCTGTAGATGTTAAGTACATACCAAATTTAATGCTGGGGAGTGATATTAGTCAGATTCTCTTGTTATATTGTGTACATGTATGAATATGCAACAAATACCATCAATATGTACAACTATAATGCACCAATAAAAAATGTGAGAAAAAATACATACCAGATTTCAAAACTTTGGTACAAAAGAAAAGAGAAGGGGAAACACCTCAATAATTTTTCATTGATTACATGTTGAAATGATGTTTTGGATATATTTAGTTAAATAAAATACATTAACATTTCACTTTTTTTCTTTTCATAATGTGGCTACTAGAAAATTACATATATGACTTTAAACAAAGTTGCTATAAGTTAAAAGATTAAAAACACATCAACTTTTTTAATGAGCTACAATATCAAGAGCCATTTTTGAGGATAAAACTTTTTTTTAAAAAACACAGGAAGAACCATGAAAACAGAACCAGAATCAGTAGGAAGGACAGGGATAGGGTTGGACTAGGATGGGCATAAAGAGAAGTCCTGGGGTACAAAGTTTAATTTCTTGACTCAGGTGGTACTTAAGGATACTTGCATTCATTAGGTGATAAATGTGTTTTGTGTGGTGTTTTTGTTCCTTTCATTTTATGATAAAATTATACAAAAGCAGAAATAAGTAGTTTTATTTTAAGTTCTCTGATTTAAAAGTAGATTCTTATATCTATTTTAAAAAAGCAAATCACCCCTGTTATTGGCAGGCCTGGAAAAAATTAGCCAGCTTCTAAAAACTGCTTGAAGATTCTTTTAGATGACTGTGTTAGTCAGTGTTTCATCATGACCAAAATACATGACAAGAAAACTTAGAGGAGGTACAGTTTATTTTGGGCTCACAGTTTCAGATATTCAGTCCATGATCAGTTGACTCCATTGCTCTGGGTCCACCGTGAATCAGTACATCGCAGAGGAAGAGCATGGCAGAGGAGTGCTGTTCAGTATTGCATAGTGACCAGGAAGCAGAAAGAGGAATGAAGAGGCCACAGGAAAGATGAACAGACCCCTCTTCCAGTCATGCCCCACCTCCTACACTTACCATCTAGTCAGTCCATTCAAACTAGGATGAACTAATAAAGTCACAGCTCTAATAATCTAACCAAGTCACCTCTGAACATTTCTGCCTTAACACCAGAATCTCATATCCAAACCACAACAATTATCATAAAATTTAGCTCATTTAGCTTCCACTTTATACTTTCAAAATCAAACCTATAATATAAATCTAGCAATCCTTTTCTTAACCTTGTCTATTAAATAATTTAGAGAACATAAGTTGAACATTACTATAATTTGTTCAAGGAAAACAGCATTTTATAAAATTTAATGAAGCATGTTTTGTCTTCCCAGTCTCAAATTACAGCACCATTTTGTAATTAAAATTTTCTTCTAAATTATATGGTTTTGAATGTCTAAACAATTTCCTCAATATGGAGAAAATTAATCTATCTTTTTAAATGGAGGTTAACGCTGTTGACTTCTTGTTAAACATATAAAGAGCCCATGACCCTGCTTTTTGTTTGTGCTTTTAAGAAAGAGATCTGTACTAATATCTTGCTGACATAAATTTTCCTAACGAAAGGAAATAAATACCAGATGCTACTTCAAACTTAATGTCTAAAAAAAAAGATAATGGAAATGTTATATAGCCAAGGCAAATATAATAAGGTAATTCTAACCTTAAACAAAATTTAGTCATGCAACTTTGATGTGTATCAGAATCATCTGAGGAGTTTATAAAAAATACTAATGCGTATATCAGTCTGGGAAGAGGGTGCAGGAAGATAAGGATAATTAACAGATGCAGAGGTACAGCTGTATAGGAAGAATAAATTTAATGTTGTATAGCATACTAAAATAACTAAAGTTGACAACAATTGAATATTTTAAAATAGCTAGGAGGGAGAATTTTGAATGTTCACAACACAAACAAAAGTAAATGTGTGCAGTGATAGATATGCCAATTACCCTAATCTGATCATCACACATGGTATACATGTACTGAAATGTCACACTGTACACCAGAAATACACACAACTATTGTATGTCAATTAAAAACAAAAAATATCTTTAAAAATAGAAATGCCCAAATCCTACACCAAAGTAATCAATCAGAATCCAATAGGGTGGTGTCAACATCAATAGTTTTTCCTCCAAACCCCAGAAGAATATCAATGAAATATTTTTAATTGATATATAAATACCTCACACATCAGTGGTTCAGAATAAGGCCAGAGAAGGAGAAGAGGGGCAAAAAAAAGGCATTTTCTCTCACTTCCAAATAGGTGAGAGTTGATATGCACATGTTCTTTAACTGATTAAGAATTTTACTGAGCACATTCTAGGTATCTAGCTTTATTCTCTAAATTGTAACAGAGTACAAATAAAAATAATTCTAACCAACTTTAAGGTGTTCTCCACTAGAATTCAATTCATAATGAAAACAGGTAACTACCACTTCCATAGTATATATGTGAATTTCCATTTCCTATTATCTGATCACCATCTCCTATGTCTAGCATTTTCCCCATATGCTGTTAGCCCACCATATCTATGAGTTCCATGCCCACAAATTCAACTCACCTTGAATTGAAAATATTCAGAATACAAAATTGTGTCTAGTTTGAACATGTGCAGATTTTTTTCTTTGTCATTACTCCTTAAACTATTAATATGACTAGAGAATAATTTACAGAGCATTTATGATGTATTAAGTAGTAAAAACAAATCTAGAGATAGTTTAAAGCACGTAGGAGAATGCACTTAGGTTATATGTAAATACTATTTTATATAAGGAATTTGAGCATCAGTGGATTCTGGTATCCAAGAAGGGTTCTAGAACCAGTCCCCAGTGGATATTGAGGAACACTTGCATATGGTCTGTAAAAGCCCTTCCTAACCTCTTATTTCTTCCTTACTTACACACTACCTCAGAACTAGCCAACCACATGAGCCTAGCTTCACTAGCACCCCTTACCTTATTCTATACTGACCTGGCAAAACCTCAACCCTAAATTCATGATGTATCTGCTTCCATATGCAACAGGGTGCTGTAATTAACCATGCAATATAGATTTGTCCTATTTTTTTAAACTCTGATAAAATACATGAATTAGCCATCTTAAATATTTTAAGTATATACATTTCAGCAGCATTAAATATATTCATATTGTTGTATAACCAACCAATCTCCAGAGCCTTTTCATCTTGGAAAACTCAAACTGTACACTCATTAAATAAGTCCCCCATTTCCAATCTGCCCAGTCCCTGGCACTTCCATTCTACATTCTGTTTCTATGAATTTGACTTCTCTAGACACCTCATGTAAGTGGAATCACACCATATTTGTCAGTCTGTGACTACCTTATTTCACGTGCTCCTATCACTTTTGTCAAAACCTTTTGGCATTCCTTTTCACAGCAGTCTCATTCCTAAATCTGATGCACATCTTATCCCTAATACTCATTTTTACCTTTGTCTTAAAAGAACACATTCCTTTTTTGATTATAAAAAAATTCATGTTCAAAGCAAAATACTTGAAAAACACAAAGAAAAAGGGCACAAGTTCCTGAATTCCTGTATCTAGAGATAATCACCATGAGTGATGTTACAGTCTTAACAAAGTCCTTACCATCATTGTTTTCTCCGCTTCTATGCATATGGATGGGGGAGGGCTTTTTAACAAACTGGCATCAAAACACATGATAGGTTTTTCTTTCCTACTTTTATCAATTACACTACTGATGGGTGGTCTTTTCTCTATCCTGGGCCTCTTGTGTTTTACACTCTCATTCCACAAACATTAATTGCTCTTTTCTGCCTTTAAACTTGTACCTCTTAAGCCATATTGCATACATTCCATTAGTGTCTTCCTAATTGGTAAATCTACTGTCACTCACTAACCAGTATGTAGAAAATAAAGTCTAAGATTCTTAGAACCCCACAGAACACTACCCTTTCTGCTCCCTGCCTACCTTATAGACCTGACCCCACCCACTTTACTCTCAAGCTACTACACTCCAGCTACTACACTACTTTACACTCCAGGTCCTATTCCCCTGTACTCCTCCTCTGGCGTGTGTCTCTCTTCCCTGTCCTGACTCTTGGTGTTCCTGATCTATGAAATAACTGTGCCCTGAATTCTTCACCTACTTCTTATGCATTTTCAATGTCAAAAACTTTGTGACTTACAAATTGTGTTTATAGGGTACCATATATTTAAATACTTGTATACATTGTTCAAAGCAGGGTAAGCATCACTATCTCCTCATTTAACATTTCTTTACAGTGAAAATTTTCAAAAACCTCTCTCCCTAAGGGAAGCAGCAGGCTTCACAATACCAGACCTTATATTATACTAAAGAACTTTAGAAACAAAAACAGCATAGTATTGGCGCTTAAACAGACATGAAGATGATGATACAAAAGAGAAGACAGAGAGACACACCCACATAAGTACAGTTATCTCATACTAGACAAAGGTGCCATAAACATACATTGGAGAAAAAATAGCTTCTTCAACAAATGGTGCTGGAAAAACTGGAAATCTATTACGTTGCAAAATGAAATTAAACCCCTATCTCTCGCCCTTCACAAAACCCAACTCAAAGTGGATCAAGGACTTGGGCATTAGATCAGAGACCCTGTACCTACTGGAAGGAAAAGTAGGTCCAAATCTCCATCTGTCAGCTTAGGAGCCAACTTTCTCAACAAGACTTCTAAAGCACAAGAAGTAAAATCAAGAATCAACAAATGGGATGGATTCAAACTAAAAAGCTTCTTCACAGCAAAGGAAACAATCAAGAATGTAAAGAGAGAGCCCACAGAGTGGGAGAAAATCTTTTTGCTACCTGCACCTCAAATAGAGTGTTAATCTCCAGGATATACAAAGAATTCAAAAAAATTAACACCAAAAAAACCCCCAAATAATCCAATCAATAAATGGGCAAAAGAACTGAACAAATCCTTCTCAAAAGAAGGAACACAATCTGCCAACAAATACTTCAAAAATTGTTCAACACCACTAGCAATTAGATAAACACAAATTAAAACTACACTGAGATTTCATCTCACTCCAGTCAGAATGGCAATTATCAAGAATACAATACAATACATGTTGGCAAGGATATGGGGGGAAAGGTACACTCATACATTGCTGGTGGGATTGCAAATTGGTGCAACCACCCCAGAAAGTAGTATGGAGATTCCTCAGAAAACTAGGAATGGAACCACCATTTGACCCAGTTATCCCACTCCTCGGTATATAACCAAAGGACTTAAAATCAGCATACTATAGTGACATGGCCACATCGATGTTCATAGCAGCTCTATTCACAAAAGCTAAACTATGGCACCAACCTAGGTGCCCTTCAACAGATGAATGGATAAAGCAAATGTGGTACATATACACAATGGTATTACTCAGCCATAAAGAATGAAGTTATGGCATTTTCTGGTAAATGGATGGAATTGGAAGCTATCATGTTAAGTGAAATAAACCAATTCCAAAAATCTGAAGGCCAAATATTCTGATATGTGGATGCTGACACACAATAGGCAGCAGAGGAGGGAGGAGTAGAGACTCACCAGATTGGAGAGGGGGAATGGGGACAAGAGGGGGAATGGGGGGTAAGAGAGGGAATGGGAATTGGGAAGATAGTAGAATGACTCAGACATACCTTTCCTATGTTCATATATGAATACATGACCCTCCCCTACTCTCCTCAGCCTCTGGTAACCACTATTCTGCTCTCAATGGCTATGGGATCAACTTTTTAGATTCCACTTGAGATCTGTGCCTATCTTCTTTCGCTTAATGTGCTCCAGTTGCATCCAGGTTCTCACAAATAACAGGATCTCCTCTTTTCACATGGCTAAATAAGCACTCTACTATGTATATATCCCACATTTTCTTTATGCACTCATCACCTAGTGGACACTCAGGCTGATTCCATTTCTTGATGATCATGAACAGTATGAGAAACATGAGTACATCTTTGACATATGGATTTCATTTCCTTTCGATATATACCAATCAGTGGGATTGGTAGACCACATGGTAGCTTTTAAATTTTTTGCGGGACCTCTATATTGTTTTCCTTAATAGCTGTACTAATTTACATTCCAATAGTGTGTTAAGATTTCCATTTTTCCACAACCTCAACAGCACTAGCCATTTTAACCAGAGAAGTGATTATCTCCTGGTCATCCTGATTTGCATTTCCCTGATGATTAGTGATATGCAACTTTTTTTTCATACATCTTTTGCCATTTTTTGTCTTATTTTGAAAAATATGTAATGACCATTTTTTTTAAAAATTTTTTTTGGTTGTAGATGGACACAATATTTGTTTATGTGGTGCTGAGTATCAAACCAAGTGCCTCACACATGCGAGGCAAACGCTCTACCACTGAGCTACAGCCACAGCCCTAGTGACCATTTTTTAAAAATTTTCCCTGATTATATTACTTCTTTTTTTTTCTTTTTTTTTATTATTATTGTATACAAATGGGATACATGTTGTTTCTCTATTTGTACATGGAGTCAAGACATACCATTCGTGTAATCATACGTTTACATAGGGCAATGATGTTTGATTCATTATTTTTTTTCCCTTCCCCCCCACCCCTCCCACCCCTCTTTTCCCTCTATACAGTCCCTCCTTCCTTCATTCTTACCACACTCCTTATCCCTAACCCTAAACCTAACCCTAAACCTAATGCTAACCCCACCCACCCCCCAATATATGTCTTCATCCGCTTATAAGCGAGATCATTCGTCCTTTAGTTTTTTGAGATTGGCTTATCTCACTTAGCATGATATTCTCCAATTTCATCCATTTGCCTGCAAATGCCATAATTTTATCATTTTTCATTGCGGAGTAATATTCCATTGTATATATATGCCACAGTTTCTTTATCCATTCATCAACTGATGGGCATCTAGGTTGGTTCCACAATCTGGCTATGGTGAATTGAGCAGCAATGAACATTGATGTGGCTGTATCTCTGTCCTCAGAAAGCTTGGAATGGAAACACCATTTGACCCAGCTATCCCACTCCTTGGCCTATACCCAAAGGACTTAAAATCAGCATGATTATATTACTTCTGAACTTTACATATTAGAAAGAATATTTTATATAATTTTAAGTCATGAAAAAATGAACCATTCTCACTAATACTGTGGAGATCTAGGTGCAGCTAAAAGAAAGCAGTTGAATTGTCATGTTTTATATTACAGTAATATTCTTTTTTAAACTTATTTATTTTGATTTGTTGTAAGCAAATGGGATAAAACTTATTTTTCTGGTTGTATATGAAGTAGAGTCATACCATTTGTGTAGTCATACATTTACATAGGGTAATGATGTTTGTCTTAATCTGTTATTTTTCCCTTTCCCCCACCTCTTTCCTTTATACAATCCATCCTTCCTCCATTCTTGCCTCCCTCCCACCCCCCATTATGTATCATCATCCACTTAACAGAGAGATTATTTGGCCTTTGGGTTTTTGGGATTGGCTTATCTCACTTAGCATGATATTCTCTAACTTCATCCATTTGCCTGCAAATGCCATAATTTTATTATTCTTTATGGCTGAGTAATATTCCATTGTGTTATATACCACAGTTTCTTTATCCATTCATCAATTGAAGGGCATCTAGGTTGGTCCCACAGTCTAGCTATTGTGAACACTGATGTGGTTGCATCACTGTAGTATGCTGATTTTAAGTCCTTTGGGTATAGGCCAAGGAGGGGGATAGCTGGGTCAAATGGTGGTTCCATTCCAAGTTTTCTAAGGAATCTCCACACTGCTTTCCAGAGTCGCTGCACGAATTTGCAGCCCCACCGGCAATGTATGAGTGTACCTTTTTCCTCACCAACACCTATTGTTGCTTGTATTCTTGATAATTGCCATTCTAATTGGGGTGAGATGAAATCTTAGAGTAGTTTTGATTTGTATTTCTCTTATTACTAGAGATGTTGAACATTTTTTCATATATCTGTTGATTGCTTGTAGATCTTCTTCTGTGAAGTATCTGTTCATTTCCTTAGCCCATTTGTTGACTGGGCTATTTGTATTCTTGGTGTAAAGTTTTTTGAGTTCTTTATAGATTCTGGAGATTAGGGTTCTATCTGAAGTATGTGTGGCAAAGATTTTCTCCCACTCTGTAGGCTCTCTCTTCACATTGCTGATAGTTTCCTTTGCTGAGAAAAAGCTTTTTAGTTTGAATCTAGCCCAGTTATTAATTCTTGCTTTTATTTCTTGTGCTTTGGGAGTCATGTTAAGGAAGTCTGATCCTAAGCTGACACGATGAAGATTTGGACCTACTTTTTCTTCTATAAGGTGCAGGGCCTCTGGTCTGATTCCGAGGTCCTTGATCCATTTTGAGTTGAGTTTTGTGCAGGGTGAGAGATAGGGGTTTAGTTTCATTCTACTCCGTATGGATTTCCAGTTTTCCTGATGACATGATTCTATATTTAGAGGAGCCGAAAAATTCTACCAGAAAACTCCTAGAACTCATAAGTGAATTCAGTAAAGTAGCAGGATATAAAATCAATGCTCGTAAATCTAATGCATTTTTATTCATAAGTGATGAGTCCTCTGAAAGATAATTTAGGAAAACTACCCCATTCACAATAGCCTCACAAAAAATAAAATACTTGGGAATTAATCTAACAAAAGACCTCTACAATGAGAACTACAGAACACTAAAGAAAGAAATTAAAGAAAACCTTAGAAGATGGAAAGATCTCCCATGTTCTTAGATAGGCAGAATTAATATTGTCAAAATGGCCATACTACCAAGAGTGCTATACAGATTCAATGCAATTCTGATTAAAATCTCAATGACATACCTCATAGAAATAGAGCAAGCAATCATGAAATTCATTTGGAAAAATAAGAGACCCAGAATAGCTAAAGCAATCCTTAGCAGGAAGAATAAAACAGGGGGTATCATAATACCAGAACTCCAACTATACTACAGAGCAATAGTAACAAAAATGGCAGGGTATTGGCACCAAAATAGACAGGTAGATCAATGGTACAGAATAGAGGACATAGAGACAAACACAAATACAGTTTTCTCATACTAGATAAAGGTGCCAAAAAACATACAATGGAGAAAAAATAGCCTGTTCAACAAATGGTGACCATTTTTTAATGAGATTGTCCTTTGCTATTGAGTTCCTTGGATATGAACCCTTGTCAGTTTGCTTATGTTATCTCCCAATCTTTAGGTTCTCTCTTTAATTAATTCCTTTGCTGTGAATAAGCTTTTTAGCTGGACATAATCCCATTTGTCTATTTTTACTTTTGTTTCCTGAGCTTGGGGGTCTTCACCAAAAACCCTTGCTTGTTTCACTGTCCTAAACTTTTTTCTCCATGTTTTCTTTTTTTTTCTTTTTTCACTTTTTTTTATTGTAAACAAATGGGATACATGTTGTTTCTCTGTTTGTACATGGAGTAAAGGCATACCATTTGTGTAATCATAAATTTCCATGTTTTCTTTTAGTAGTTCCAGGTCTTAAGTTGTTTTTTGTTTGTTTTGTTTTGTTTTGTTTTGTTTGTGTCAAGGATTAAACCGAGAGGCACTTAACCACTGAGCCACATCCCCAGCCCTTTTTATGTATTTTTGTGATAGGGTCTCACTAAATTGCTTTGGGCCTTGCTAAATTGCTGAGACTGGCTTTGACCTTGCAATCCTCCTACCTCAGCTTGCTGAACTACTGGGATTATGTGTTTACCATCATGCCCAGCTTGAGTCGATTTTTTTTAAGCAGTGAGAGAGAAGGGTCTACTTTCATTTTTTAACATGTGGTATCCAGTTTTTTCAGCACCATTATTGAAGAGACTGTCCTTTCCAATTGTGTTTTTAGTACTTTTGTCAGAGATCAGTTAAGTGTAGATGGATGCATGATTATGCTTCTAGGTCCTCTATTCTGTTACACTGGTCTATGTGTCTGTTTTATGCCAATACCATGCTGTTTTGATTACAGTTTTGTAGTACTTTTATGGTTTCAGATAAATTATCCTACATATTTAACAATTAACCACTGTCTCCTTTCACCACCCGCCTTCCAAAACAGTTCCTTTTGCCCACCCAGTCTGCATTTATTTTTGTTGTCAGAATAACAGCTTAGGCATTCTTCTGTTGCTGGACTGATCACTTTCCTAATTATTCATTTCTATGTGGGTGCATCTTACCACTAGACTGTACTTTTGATAGCAAGAACCACATTTGATTCATCTTTAAATATCTAGCACGGTGCTCAAACGTTTGGTGATTTTCTAAACACACTTCCTCATTTTTCGATTTTCAACAACAAATCTTACATTGGCCCTTGATAATATCTTAATGCTTCCCCACAAAACATTAAACTGCTCAATTATGGTCATAATTCCCCCATTGAATTCTTGGTTGCTTTCTGTTCTTTTTAGGTGGCATTCTCTACATTAATACTCATGTTCTCTTTAGGCTGCTGACAAGGAGAAGCAAAGTCCCTAGCTCCAACCTCTCTGAAGATTAATTTCAAATCAAGAAACATGTATTGAACACCAATTTTGTGCCAGGTTAGACTAATTGCTGGTGAATCATTACATCGGGCCATTAGATATCCCAATGGCAGGGTGCTCAGACTACAGGAAAGAATAACTATTTAGCTCTTATTAATGTCTGTTAGTTGTAGAGGTAAAAACAGTTATTTTCAAAAACTGATACAAATATTATATACAGAAACCTAAAATTACCCATTTTCAGTCATCTTAGGATAACTACACTTTATTTTCATCTAGCCATGTCTGTGCTTATAACTTTATACAGTCTAAGTTCACTATTTAAAAATCAATATTAAATCACAAGTGTGATCCAATATAACCATATGGTCATCTAAGACCCAAACTTAAATGACTTTTTAATATTCCCTTTCATAGCTACTACACAATTTTAACTACTCTGATACTAGTGAAAATTCAGATAGCTTCCCATTTTTCATTAAAAATAATGTTGCAAATAACTTTGCTATACATAACTCTTTATCTGATCCTCTGCCTTTATTATAGGTTTAAAATAGAGTTACTGAAGGAGAGAATAGAAGTTATTAGATCATTACACACTACACACAAGAATTGACTGGTATCATGTTTTACCCCACATACACACACACACACACACATACACACACATTGTGTCCATTAAAAGACAAACTTTTTTAAAACTTTTTTTCTGGAAAAATTGCTAAAATGCTTTCCCTAAATACTCTATCAATTTATGTTGCCATTACCTATGTAATGAGAGCATTTCTCACACAATACATGTTACCACTGAAAGCTATCTTCTTATTGGTACTTATTGATTTGATGGGAGAATGGTATTTTACTTTTAACCATTTCAATCCATATACTGCCAATATGAAAATAACACCCAATCACTAGTTAATAGCCATCTCTATTCCTAACAGTCATGGTTTTGAAACATGGCTCTGAAAAGACTAATCAAGAATTTCATTGAGTTAGATGATCTGATAGTACCCATCCTCTTCTCTCACCTTTAATATGCTCTGAATTTTATAAAGCTTTTATTACTGAATAAAGTCTTCAAAATTATAACTACATTTTATCAACTCTGAGACAGTCCCCACTCCTTTCCAATCCTCTTCATATAAATGAATATGAATTCCATTATCCATAAGTCTTTCTTTCTCATACTTATTCTCAGATAATAATAATACACAATGTCTAATAAAACTATTTCTCAAAGCTGGCAATGGGCCTTCGAGGAGTAGCTTCCCATCATGAAGTAGAATATCTATCTCCACTTACTACTTACTGAACGCCTAACGCATGCAGGGCACTCAAAGGACCAGGGGTACAATTTGGAACATCCAAATTAAAGCTGCACAGTAACAATAGACAGTACATACTGAGCCTTAAGTAGGGAAGACAATGTATGCAACACTGAGGAGTCAGGAATGCACCCAATGTACTTGAGAAAGAGTAGCAGATACCTATAATGAGCAAGGGAGAAAAGGTTGGAGAAGTCTTGAGTACAGGTTTCATGCTGAAGATATTTAGATATTTAGAGCCATATTCACTCTACAAAGTTCTCCTTTACTGGAGACTCTAGATAACTCAAACTGAATGTACTGAAAAATGGAAAAATGTATGCAGTAAATTTTTCTGGCACATTGTACATATCAAGTTCATAAGAGTAGAAATCATAAAGCTAATGTAAGCACTTAATAAATTAATGCTAAAGAAACAGTTCAGACTATCAGAAGAAAGCAAGCAGGGAAGAGACTGAAGATAAACAAGGGATCTGAAAAAGGCATAAAAGGAGAGAATCAGGGTGAAAAAGTAGGGAAAAAAAACTTTAAAATGATCATGAAAGTATGACAAAGGCTTAAAAAAACTCGGGATAGGTGAGAAAATGCAGTAAAATGTCCAGATATACATCAAGAAGAGGTGAGGTCATTTTCTAGACCTGTACATGATTATTAGGCAGTGAATGGCAATTATGAAAAATACAAGTAACAATAAATGTTGGTAAGGATGTGGGGAAAAGGGTACACTAATACATCGCTGGTGGGATGCCAAATTGGTGCAACCACTCTGGAAAGCAGTATGGAGATTCCTCAAAAAACTAGGAATGGAACTACCATTTGACCCAGCTATCCCACTCCTTGGCATATATCCAAAGGATTTAAAATCAGCATAAACAGTGACTCAGTCACATCAGTGTTTACAGCAGCACAATTCATAATAGCTAAGCTGTGGAGCTAACCTAGAAGCCCTTCAATAGATAAATGGATATACACACAAAAAAAAGAATTACTCAGCCATTAAGAATGACTTTATGACATTTGCCAGTAAATGAATGGAACTCAAGAATATCATGCTAAGTCAAATAAGCCAATCCCAAAAACCCAAAGGTCAAATGTTTTCTCCAACATGTGGAAGTAACCCACAATAAATGGGGGTGGGGTGTGGGAGGAGAACAGAAGTTCAGTGGATTAGACAAAGTCTCCTAATGAAGTGGGGATAGAAAAAGGAAAGTGCTGGGATTGTAGCTCAGTGGTAGAGCACTTACCTAGCACATGTGAATAAATAAAATGAATGTATTGTGTCCATCTACAACTAAAAGTAAAATTAAAGAAAAAGATGGTAGAAAGAATCTGATGTATCTTTCCCATGTACATATATGAATATAGTACAGTGAATCTTACATCATGTACATCCCCAAGACTGGGGTTCTAATTAGAATAAGACATATTCCATTCTTGTATAATTATATCAAAATGGATTCTACTGTCATATAGAACTAAAAAGAATCAATTTTTTAAAAAGGTCATTAGATTTAACAGAATTCTAGAGCAGCACTGGTCAGAACTTTCCACAATGATGAAAATATTTTACATCTACATTGCCCAGGACACAGTCTGCACAGTTTGGTGTATTTCTGGGACTCTCTCAATATCCAAATGAGGGTACTCCAATATGTCTGTTGATAGGAAATCATATCTTAATTATGCTCATCATAGCCCATCCTTTTTAAATGCTTCCCTGTGACTGTCTTTTACTATTTTATCAAATATGTTCATGGAATTTTTCAAAGTACTTTGAAGTTATGTAAGTATAAGCCCTCAGAACACATTCCTGCTTCTCTGGTAGGATACTTCATTGTTATCATGAACCCATAATTACTGACATTATTTGGAGAAGGAAGATAGATAACAAGAATTCAGAATACATGGTTTCTAGTCTGAATTAAATACAGAATTGTAACTAAACATAAACATTTTATAACTATAAATAATGTTCGCAATGTATATTATAAAACTGGCTAAATGTACTATTAGAATTCATTTTGCCTTCTTTATAAATACCTCTATGTTATAAAGTTTTGCTTTAAAATAATTATTCCTATCAAAATTAGAACTGAAACTCATTCTTTATTAAACTGCTCACTCCCAATCATTTCCCTCATGCTCAAGTCATTGCGATGTGGCACAGCAGAGTGTTAGCAACAGCCCTGAGAGTCTGAATGCAGTGCTTTTAAAGACAGGTACATGGATAAAGAAACTGTGGTATATATACATGATGGAATATTATTCGGCATAAAGAATAATAAAATTATGGCATTTGCAGGTAAATGGATGGAGTTGGAGATCATGCTAAGAGAGATAAGCCAATCCCAAAAAACCAAAGGCTGAATGTTTTCTCTGATATGTAGATGATTATACATAACAGATGTAACGAGGCAGGGGGTATGGGAAGAATGGAGGAAAGATGGATTGTGTAGAGGGAAATGAGGGGTGGGGAGGGGGCGGGGGGAAGGAAAGATAATGGAATGAGACAAATATCATTACCCTATGCACATGTATGATTACACAAATGGTGTGACTCTACTACTTGTAAAACCAGAGAAATGAAAAGTTGTACCCCATATGTGTACAATGAATCAAAAAATAATTTTTAAAAATTGTTAAAAAGATAGGCACATGGATTAAAGGTTGTTAACTGTCCAAGATACATAAAAGTAATTCTAGGCAGGCAAAGTATTGCCTGCCAGCTACTTTGGAGACTGGGGCAGGAAGTTTGCAAGTTCAAGCTAACCTGGACAAAATAGCAAGGCCCTATCCAAAATAAAATCAAGAGAGCTAGGGCTGTAGCTCAGTGGTAAATCACTTGCTTAATATGTTTATGGCTGTAGGTTTTCTCATCAGTAACCTATACACACACATGAAAAAAAGTAACTCCTGCCCAAAAGTATGGTGACAACTGAACATTAATTAGTAAAACTGCAATCAATGAGATGCATAATTTTAAGAACGTTTTATCCCATCAGCTAAATTAAGTAAGGTTAGTTATATGCCAAGTCTCTTGTAGTGAGAGAAGGAACTCTGAATCATAGCTAGAAGTCAATCCCAAACTTATTTGAGATGAAAAGCTTTAATCATATTTTTATACCTTTAAAGACTAAAATTCTATATCCCCTTTTAGAGCACTGTTCTGATATCATCATGAAGAAAGCATTTCTTAAGTTTTATCAAACTCTCCCTGTAATGGTTAATCTATTTTCTCTGACTATTCCTTCTTAGTTAATGAAGGCATCAGACCATGTTCTTCTTGCAGTAAGCCTTCATATGTGTTTTCCCAAGACACCATTTCCATTTGTAGCACCAGTTGAAACAAAACATACTACATCATGTCTATACCTCTGTAAAGCACATAATGACTAAAAATATTAAAAAGCAGAACAGAAGTATTTCTCAGAATCCAGAAAACAGTATAATTAAGTCATTGTTGCACTTGTTTTCTCAGGAAGCCTAATTATCACTTCTTTCATTATAGCTTCCCTTCAATGGATCTTTTTTCTTTTTCAGTTTCCCAAAATAGGAAAAGCAAAGGACATCCACACTAAATATACTACAAAGGTCACTCTCCAACGTTGAGCACCAGGTGAGGACTTTGGTGGCTTCCCCAGGGACTGGATGGGGTAAAGTGGAGCTATGGATGCAGATGTGAAGCCTGCACTTTAATCCCCCCCCCCATTCATTTGATGAGGTGGGCTACTCAAGGTGCCTCTGATTTCTCCTCTTTAAAATAATGATACCAGACCTTTAGGGCTGTCCTTAGGTTTAAATGACATAACAAGATAAGTGTTCCCAACAGTGCCTAGCACATGGGAAGTGCTAACTAAATGTTTGACATTATCATCAATAATAATGGTAGTTATTCATTTCAATGAATTCTCCAATGCCAACTATATACATAAGACACTTTAAAAAGTGCTGCTCCTAACCATACTTTGATATGGCACTCAAATCTGTTTTCTACCATAGAAGACAAAGCCTGATCAGTGGCAGTTTATACAAAACTAACAAAACAAACTTCAGGGCTCCTCACTTGCCCAGACCTTAGCAATATATTCATATAATCATATGCTTTTGTAGAGTTTGCAAAAGTATGATATTTTAACTGGAATCTGTTAAGAGTGTTCTTTCTTTCCACTCCAACTTTATACTTGCCATAGTGTGACTGTGGTGTGGCCCTGGGTCTTTGGAAGAGCTGGATAATGGGAGTTTGAGCTGGGGATGTATTTACGTGGCTTTTGTTGTGTTAGATATCTTGGTATAGAAATAGCATTCAGGAATATTGCCACTGTTCACTGTGCCTACTTGGCAAAAGTATAGAGTAGAGCCTACTGTGTGTCCTACCATGCCTAGTGATCAAGTATGTGGGGAATAGAGAAGAAACCATGTCTGAGATACATAAAAGCAGAAGCTAATCCATGCAAAACTCTTTCAACCATCAATTCAGTTCTCTGAAACACCTTGTAAAAATGAAGTTCCTTTGTTCACTAATGCAGCAAAGTACTATGATTACAGAATGGCACATAAAACTCATGATAAACCACTATAACAAAGAAAAAAAAAAAACTGGCTCCTGAGTGCTGTCAATTCAAATATTAGTCCTTGAACAAGATAGCTCTGAAATCTGCTGTTCATAAAATAAAAAAGAAAATGGAAAGGTATTTCTAAATTTGACAACAGAAATCAGGACAGCAAGGTGAAACCAGAGATCTAAGGCAGATGGGGATGTAGAGTTGGTAGGCAAGGTGGTCCAGAAGAATTTAAGAATATAATAGAGAACAGACCTCCAGCCAAAGAAGCCTGATGAGAATTGATAAATTGTACAGGAGATTGAGGTTGAATGACAGAACCATTAACAGGAAGAGTGCTTTCAGCTAACCAAAATGGCCTCAAGAAACTCAAAGCGACAGTCATGTAGAATAAAAATTCTTTAAAAGTTCCACAATAGTTACACCCATTGTTTCCTGCTTATAGAAAATTTGCACTTGGTTGGGTTTTAGAACCATGGAATTGGAGAACAGAATAATGAACCACAGTCAGCGTGTAAAGTGCCCATATTATATCCCTTTAGCGCCTGAGTCTTAGTTTGCTCTCCAACACATTCTGTTTTCCACACCTTGTCTCCATGTCAACTGTTAGTCACTAAGGTGACTAACTAAGGGAACTGTTAGTCACAGGAACGTTAACCCTGGTCACCCAGGAAGCCTACAGCCAAACTGCCAACATCCTGACTCCATATTTTGAATGATGATTTTAAGTAAGGTTCCACACTTCGTATTTACAGTCTTTCAACTGATAGGACTGGGGCCAACCTCTGGGCTAAAGGAAAACAGAAAGACGCTCTATAGCTGATGTTGGCAAAGAAGGCAAGTTTTTAAGGCTGCTAAATCCACACAGGCTTCAAGAACTCAACAGATTTTTAACTGTTTAAACCAACAATGGAACTAAAACAATATTCTCTATCATCATTACAAAATTAGAGTTTGTTTCAGCAAGCAATCTAAATTTACACACAAAATGAAAAAAAAAGCCATTACTGTGACTAATTACTCTTTAGTACCCTTTTCAAAGGTAGATCAAAACATCCTTTAACAAATGTCAATTTAATTTTACTGCTAAAGATTAGCCGCAGGTGATAAACGGGAAATACAGCATCCCTAAATACATAAAGTAGCAGATCAGCTTAATCTTCATATATCTAAGAAGGGAAATTAATTTACAACAAATAGAAACATAAGGTATTAAATCACTAAGAAAAAAGTTTATGATAACAGACTGATGAAATATAAGAATGCTCAGTTATAAGTGGTATAAACACTGCTTAAAAAAAAAAATTCATCCAGTCCTTTCTTCTTAAGAACTGCAAGTCATTCTTCTGAGAAACGGCAGTGTCCTATCAATGCACCAGCATGTTGAACACATTAAGAAATTGTTCTAACACATGGTAATTCTCCAAAACAGAATTGATTAGCAAATTCCTTCCCATAATTTTATATATCCTCTTCTGCCATCTTTCTCAGCCCTCTGTCTACCGTTTCTGAATCTTTTAGTAGTTCACAGAGCTATGTCCCTAACTTGGGAAATTTTTATTAGGGGAATAAAGATCTGATGGCATCTTGACATCTAGTCACACAAGACAAGAAATAAAGCATAGCTCTGAGTCCATCTGTGACAACAAATCATTTTGGTAATCCTTGAAGAGAGTTAACTAAATACTAATTACAAGTTCAGTTGAAGCCAAGAAATTATGAGGTCCTACACACAAAGAGGCATTCTACAAAAGAACGTAAGCATGAAGAGATGGGCATGAATTAGAACCTAGAACTCTTCTCTTCAAGGCTTGAGGCTAAATATTCTCTTCCTTTCATGTGAAACAGTCTATACAAACTTTCTTACTAATTGTAAGTGTAAGGGAAGAGTCACTGTGAACCCTAAAATATCATTATATTAAATATGAAATTCAGAATGTTATAATTTAAGAATTATTGAGGGCTGATAGCTGGGTAACCATGATTTCATGATTTTTAAACATTCCCTTTCTCTGGCTAGATTCCATACATTACTCGATTATCCTCCCACTACTTAGAAAAAAAAATAGAAGTGACAACTTCCTGTGGGTTCTTTTCTTACTTCTTTCAGAATGACTATGATGACAGGCATGATAAAAACAAAGAAGAAATCACCTAGAGTCTGAATCATAAACCATTATCCATCTTAAGAAGGTAGCTTTCAAAACCTGACATTTAAATATGTAAGTACATTTATAGGGATATTTATATATGGCAGTTATTTCAGTCACTTCCTAACCACCAAATAAAATAACCTCTAATAATCGTTATTTGCCAGAGAAAAACTGTTGAATATTTTAATTAAATTCATTAAAATGAAAATTATTACAGCAAAACCAAGTAACTAGGGGCTGGGGTTGTGGCTCAGTGGTAGAGTGCTTGCCTAACACATGTGAGGCACTGAGTTGGATCCTCGGACCACGTCAAAATAAATAAAGAAAAAAAAAGAGAGAGAATAAATAAATAAATAAATAAATAAATAAAGATGTTTCATCCATCTAAAAAAAAAACTAAAAATAAAAATTTAAAACCAAGTAACTAGTTTTTAATTATATAATTTCATTTTTTTTTCTTAATAAAGAGTTTGGTCCTTAGAATTCATATAGTAAGCAGCAGGCACGATCCAATGGATTAGAAAGATCCTTTTCTCATGGCTAAAAGTTCAACTAATTTGCAACAGAGAAAACAGTCCATCACAATAAAATAATTCCCATGATAGAAAAGAGATAGGATCAGAGAAATAATAAAGCACCCAGCATCTTCACACTCACTTGAAAAGGCTCAATTCAGAGATGAGACTGACCTCCAGGGTAGTAAATCACACTAAGAAGTAGTATCCAGCATCCCATACAGTTAGTCTGAACAGATCCCAGCATGTAAAAATTGAAGACTCTAGAAGGTATTAGGAGTTCAAGATGTACACCACTAAAAGTAGTATCAGATGCCTAAACAAGCTACAACTGCTGGCACAAATGACAGAAATCTGAAGAATAAAAAATTCCGAGAACCTCTGGTCCCTTTTAATATGTACTACTTAATAACATATACCCCATTTGACAAGTTCATAACCACCATTTTTAAGTCAACAAAATAATGTGCAGCTTCCACATCTGCCAGTGGACACACACATTGGAAAGCTGTACAGCAATCCTGTCAGTTCTATGTGCCAAGTCAGGAAAAAGACATAGTACCCAGGACAACTCATGCATGCTGATATTACTAGGTACATGTTTTTTTGGAAGAGTGATCCTGTGAGGAAGTTAAACTGTAATGAATAAAATGCAACTGCAAAAGAAAATGATAAATGCTCTCTGGAGGTCAGAGGGTTTTTTATTTTTTGGGTACCAGGGATTGAACTCAGGGGTGCTTAACTACTGAGCCACATCCTCAGCCACCACCGACGCTTTTTTTAAAATTGTATTTTATTTAGAGACAGGGTCTTGCTGAGTTGCTTATGGCCTTACCAAGTTGCTGAGGCTGGCTTTGAACTAGCAATCCTCTTGCCTCAGACTCATAGGTTTTGTCAGGGCAGTGATTGGTTAAATCAACATAATGGGTATCAGCATTTTTAAATAGACCACAACAAAAAACAATGCATGCAATAAATAATAAATGCAAGACTTGTTTCATCAATTGTTTCTGGTATATATGAGGAAGGGGTAGCAATATAGACTATATTTCTTCTTTTTTTGGGGGGGGTACTAGAAATTGAACCCTGGGGTATTTTACCTCTGAGCCACATCCCCAGCCCCATCCTCCCCCCCCCCTTTTTTTTTTTTTGAGAAAGGGACTCATGTAGCTGCTTAGGACTTGATCAAGTTGAGGCTGGTTTTGAACTTGTGATCCTTCTGCCTCAGTCTCTCAAACAGCTGGGATTACAGGCATGCACCATTGCACCCAGCTAAACCATATCTTATTTGAATCCTACTCAAAAACAGTTTGGAAGCCACTGGCTCAAATATAGCCTCTATAAAACAGAATGATTAATCAGAGCTTGAGATGAAGGGAAGCCTCAGAGAACTGTGTTCCCTCTCACACATGGCAGCTCCAAAATCACAAAGGTTACTAGCTATCAGTCACAGCCACTCTATACCACTACCAAGGAATGGAAGACATTCAGAAGACAACCCAGGCTCTCTAAATCTGCACAGTGCTGGAGTCTCCTGGTCATCTGGAACCAGGAACAAGGCTGTGAAGCTCTGAGGGATGATGGTTAGAACTGAGTAACCTGCCCAGCTTCATGTAAAGATGCAGAGAAATTAATGTGAGAGTCTCCACTGCAGTAGACGGCATCTCCCTCACCCTATGGAGCATACCAGTTAAGGCTCAGGAAGAAAGTTGGCCTGGCCCCTAACAATGCCACAACACACATACACACTTCCCATTCTCCAGTAGAGTTTCTTTTTTGTTTTTTTGTTTTGTTTTGTTTTGTTTTTCCCTCCTCATTCTGATGGACTATGCTAGTTCCTGTATAAACTGAGTTAGAAAAACTATCTCATCCTAGGTCCGGACACATCACAACTACTTAGTTGTCAATAACAAAAACCTTCAATATTTCAATAATCATTAAAAGATAGGGTGCTGCAACAGAGGAAGCTGGTTTATTATCACAAGGATACAAATAACATCCCGTTTATCTCTAATAAATGTCTGTGTATCTGGCAACTCTAAAATACAGAATGGAAATTGAATTTTTTTTCCAACTGCAGGGTTCAATCTGTTAAAATGACTTTTTTCCCTGCAGAATCCTCCCCCCACCCCAGTTATCTTTATAGAAGTGATGAGATGTTGCCTACGGTTCATTTACTTTCTAGCATCACTAATTCACATATGAACACTGATTGTGATAAAGGTCTTGGTGAGAGATCATCTGTCCTTCTTACAAGTTAAAAGTGGAAAAAAAAAAAAGTTCACTAAAGCGAAATCACATAGACTCAAAACATGGCATCTTTCAGAGCAAAGTCAGCTGAAGAAGGGAAGTCTTTATTCTGGAGAAATCAAATGTCCGTGCCTCCAAAATAACCCAAAGATGCAAACCTGTTGAGACACCTATGAGGTATGACTTCCCTCATCAGAGAACAGATCAAACACAATAACAACTGTGAAAATCTGCTGTGTATGGCCAACATATTTATATGGCTGTAATGTTAAACACATCCCCTTACAATGACAGAAAAGGCTCTAAAAGTTATTTCAAAGAGAAAGTAATGAAGCCTCAAATTGTTATTTGAACTTAAATCACCCAGTCAGCTAACAGGTGACTTCCACTTGCAGTAAAGATTTGGATCACAAATTATTAAGATAAGATCAACACATTTAGATTTCACCTTTCAATATATTTTAAATTAAAATCAGCATCAGCAAAAGGACGAGAGGGAACAAACCCATCATGGTACAAAAATCGGTGAAAGAACTCCCTCTGTTCTCATTGTTAAAGCTCAGTCTATTGCTTAGCACAAATACCTAATGAAATTAAGACACCATGGATTAGAAAGATCTTTAGACACTAGAGTCCAAGTAATTTTTATCTAGGAACCAAAAGAACAGAAAAGACTTTGTAAGGGATTGGGGACTACACAGTGTTATTTATCCCCAGGTTATTTCTTTGTTTTGTTTTATACTCATGTTTTAGTAACTATGGACCCACATTCCCAGGAACACAAACGTTAACTGGTTTCCTGCACTGCTGTCCCTCAGACAAGTGGCCTCTCTCATCATACCCTAACATCCTCACTAAGGAGGATGACTAAGTGACAATGAGAACTCTGCCTCACTCTTCACATTGTGAAATCCACACACTATGGCAACAATCTGAATACAATGTACTTACCTGGTGTCCTGATTACTGAGAGGAAGGAATTTAGGAAGAACAACATGGGCTCTAGAACAGGCAGAAGTGGTTCCAAATTCAAGTTCTGGCACTTTCTGTCATACAGCCTTGAGGAAGTTATCCACCTAAATTCTAATTATATGAACAGAATATATAAAGCACATACAACATTGCCTGGCATGTTTGAGGCCTTTAGTATTATTTACTTTGAAAATAATCTGGTCACCTCAAATCCCAGAAAAGATATTCAGCTTGTTCATCTATGAAAGGAGGGAACTAAAATAGGCGATCACTCAGGTTCCTCCCACAAGCGGTAGATCCAAAGTGCTCTGACCCCATGATAATGTGTAGACAGCATTCATGTATTTTGATGGCTCGGTTTTCTATCTTGAACCACAAAAACACAAAGTGACTGGAAGTCTTAAAACACTTAATTGAAGAACACTCTGTCATGGGTTGACATAAAAATGATTTTCAGGGCATGGACAATCAGAAGCATATGAAGAGTTTCTAGGACTTTTCTCACACAAAAATGCTTGGCCAAGTAGGTAAAGATTTGTGAACACATGTAAAGACATGTGTTCACAGTCATCATTATAATAGTAAAAAAAATAAAAATAACAACTGAAGAATGTCTACATCACAGTATATTTGTATAAATACTCCCAAGTTTTAATCTAGGAAGACTTCAACTAAATATTGCTGCCTTAGAAAAGTTGTGAAATATACACAGCATGATCCCATAGGCAAAAGAAACCAAGACAGAAGTGGAAATGATAAGCAGAAAAGGAGAAACAAAACTGGCCTTGTAAACAGACAACACAGCTGACTACAGAAGATATGCAAAATAATCTGAAGATACAGTGCAACAATATGAGAGTTCACTAAAGTTACTGACTGGATCACCATGTTCCACTGACAACTGGAAGATATAATTGATTTTTAAAATACTATGCACGACACTATGTCAACAAAACTATAAAGTACCTAAGAACATAATAAAAAATGTTGAAGACCTTCACAGAAAAAATCACAACATATTATTCTAGAACACAGAAGACCTGAATAAATGGAAAAATTGCCATGACTATGGATGAGAAAACTCAACACCAGAAAGAAGTCAATTCTCCCCAAATTATCTATTAACGTAATGCGAATCCAAAAAAAAAAAAAACCCGTAAGGGGATTTTTGTTGTTGTTGTTTATCATTGTATTGGTGTTATTTGATAAACTACTCCTAAAATTCACATGGAAGGGCTAAGAAGAATAACAAACTGGAAGTGTCAACATTGTAGATATTAAGACATTACATAATTTTAATATTATGACAATTTCATATTGGTGCAACTAACACAAAGCAGTGAAAGGAAATTAAGAACCCAAACACAAACCTTCTATTGTTATTAATCAGTGGGAGATGGCCAGTTCAACTAATGATGCTGAAATAACTGGTTAGTCACATTTTCTTTATTTTTCATTTATAATTTTTAGTACTGGGAATTAAACCCAGGACCTTGTACCTGCTAGGCAAGCACTCTACCTGGAATGAGCTTCATTCCAGACCTCTTTATTTTGAGACAGGGTCTCAGAAAGCAGCCCAGGCTGGCCTTGAACTTGCCCTCTTCCTGCCTCAACCTCCCTAGTAGCAGGGATTACAGATGTGTACCACTATGACCAGTTGGTTAGTGATATTTTTTAAAATTAAATTAAATCTTCCTACTGACTCAATTGTGTCTTCCTCCCCCAAATTTAGGAGGAAAGCAGAAGGATGACAAGTTCAAGACCAGCCTCAGCAACTCAGTGAAACCCTGTCTCAAAATAAAAAATAAAAAGGACAGGGAATGTAGCTTAGCGATAAAGCACCCTGGATTCAATTCCCACCACCAAAAAACAAACCAACAAACATCAATTACATAATCAGAATAAAAATTATAATTTACACTCTAGATATCTAAACACAAATGCATTTTTCTTATCAAACCATCCCTCAGACACACAACATCAATTTCTTTTGTTTTTGTTTTTTTGTTTTGTTTTGTTTTTTGGTTTTTTGGGTTTTTTTTTGTTTTTGGGGGGTTTTTTTGTGTTTTTTTTTGTTTTGGTTTTGTTTTTGTTTTTTGTTTTTTAATTTTAATTTTTACAGAATGCATTTTGATTCACTGCACACAAATGGGGTACAACTCTTCATTTTTATAGTTGTACACACTGGAGATTCACACCATTCATGTAATCATACATGTATATAGGGTAATGATATTTGTCTCATTCCACCATCTTTCCTTTCCCTGTCCCCTCTCCTCCCCTCTTTTCCCTCTATACACTCTAACACTCCTCCATTCTTCCCTTACTCCCTTACCCACCCACCCCCAGTTATGTATCAGCATCCACTTATGACAGAAAACATTTGGCCTTTGGTTTTTGGGGATTGGCTTATTTCATTTAGCATGATATTCTCCAGTTCCACCCATTTATCTGCAAATGCCATAACTTTATTCTTTATGACTGAATAATGCTCCATTGTGTATACATACCACATTTTCTTTATCCATTCATGTATTGAAGGGCATCAAGTTTGGTTCCACAATTTAGCTATTGTGAATTGAGCAGCTATAAACATTGACATGGCCAAGTCACTGAAGTATGCTGATTTTAAGTCCTTTGGGTATAAACTGAGGAGTGGGATAGCTGGGTCAAATGGTGGTTCCATTCCATGTTTTCTGAGGAATCTCCATACTGCCTTCCAGAGTGGCTGCACCAATTTGCAACTCTACCAGCAATGTTTAAGTATGCCTTTTTTCCCACATCCTCACCAACATCTATTATTGCTTGTGTTGTATTCTTGATAATAGCCATTCTAACTGGAATGAGATGAAATCTTAGGGTGGTTTTGACTTGCACTTCTCTAATTACTAGAGATGTTGAACACATTTTCATGTATTTGTTGATCCCTTATATATCTTCTTCTGTGAAGTGTCTGCCCAGTTCCTTAGCCATTTATTGATAGGATTCTTTGTATTTTTGGTGTAAATTTCTTAAGTTTTTCATAAATTTTGGAGATGAGTCCCTATCTGAAGTGAGTGTGGAAAAGATTTTCTCCCACTCTAAGTTCTCT
Source organism: Sciurus carolinensis (assembly GCF_902686445.1). Lineage (NCBI taxonomy): Eukaryota > Metazoa > Chordata > Mammalia > Rodentia > Sciuridae > Sciurus > Sciurus carolinensis. The sequence goes on from NC_062214.1 coordinate 118,544,720, forward strand.
TTTCACATTATTGATTCCTTCATTTGCTGAGAAAAAGCTTCTTAGTTTGAATCCACCCCATTTATTGATTCTTGCTTTCATTTCTTGCACTCTGGGAGTCATGTTAAGGAAGTCTGGTCCTAAGTCAACATGATGAAGATTTGGGCCTGTAGAGTCTCTGTCTAATTCCTAGGTCCTTGATCCATTTTGAGTTGAGTTTTGTGCAGGATGAGAGATAGGGGTTTAGTTCATTTTACTACATATGGATTCACAACACCCATTTCTTTCAATGACTCCATCACTCTCCCAGTCACTAAAGCCTTGAAATTTTTCAATCTTCCTTTTCTACTTCTACACAAAGTATTACTGAATTTTCAATGTGGACAACAGCATTTAGCCAAGTTTTTATAATCAATTATAATTAACAAATTGGCTGAGTATATAATGGCACCATTTTAGGAGATATGAGCACAGACTAGAAATCAACACCTATTGCTATTTGTGGTATAAAATGTACTGCTGAATATGCCAAAGAAAGTCCCCCAAAGTGGTAAACTCTAAAGATACCATTTGATATCTACTGTTATCACATGGAAAGTTGCAAAATGTTGGGGAAATAATATCAAATCAGAAACCAGAAGGCCCTGATTTTAATCTAAATCCTGCCACAGCTTCCTTTTCCTAAGAAAGCAGCTGGGTCAAAGGAGTGTGGCCCTTTCTTGCCCAGCCATGGGGTGTGCTTGATCCCTGGTATCTGTGTACTCTGAAAAGAGGGAATCATCTGGCAAAAATGTCACTCTGCCTGCTGTGTTCAAGACTCCAATTCAACCAGATATTGTGAACGTTGTTCATACCAAGTTGCATAAATACCAACTTGTATAAAAACAACAGACAGTCCTACGCTGTCAGTGAATTAGCAGGCCATCAGACCAGTGCTGAGTCTTGGGGTACTGGCAGAAACTATGGCTCAAATCCTCAGAGTTCAAGCTGGTGGGACCCACATTTTGGCCAGGGTGCCTTTGGATGTGTTCAGGAGGCCGCAAGTTTGCACAAACCAAAACAGGGTATCATTGGCACTGTAGAGTGAACACAACTCAAAAGTAATATGTCATCTGCTCTGCCTTGGCTGCCTCAGTCTTACCAGCACTGGTCATGTCCAAAGGTCATAGAATTGAGGAAGTTCCTAAACTCCCTGTCCTGCTGGAAGATAAGTTGAAGGTTACAAGAAGATTAAGGAGGCTGTTTTGCTTCTTAAGAAACTTAAAGCCTAGAATGATATCAAAAAGGTCTATGCCTCTCAACAAATGAGAGTTGTCCACGGCAAAATGAGAAACCATTGCTGTATCCAGCACAGGGGGCCCTGTATCATCTATATTGAAGACAATGGTATCATCAAGGCCTTCAGAAACATTCCTGGAATTACTCTACTAAATGAAGGCAAACTGAACATTTTGCAACTTGCTCCTGGTGGGCATGTGGGGCGTTTCCACATTTGGACTGAAAGTGCTTTTTGGAAGTGAGATAAACTTTATGGCACTTGGTGTAAAGCTGCTTCCCTCAAGAGTAACTTTAACCTCCCTATGCACAGATGATCAACACAGACCTTAGCAGAATCTTGAAAAGCCCAGAAATCCAAAGAGTTCTCAGGGCACCACATAAGACTCATCGCAGAGTCCTGAAGAAGAACCCATTGAAAAAACTCGAGAATCACATTAAAGCTAAACCCATATGCAAACACTATGTGCCGGAACACCATTCTTCTCCAGGCCAAGAATCACAAACTCCAGGTAGATAAAGCGCAGCTGCAGCAACGGACAAATCAGATTAAAAAAAGATCAGAAGAGGACTGCAAGCAAGAAGCCTGTAGTAAAGAAGTAACACCAACAGACTACAGTTTTAGATTTGCAAAATGAAAAAGTTATGAACTTAACACTGCCAAATTATACATTTTAAGTGGTTATCATGGTAAATTTTGGAGGCTTTCCCCCTTCTCTCAAGGCTGGGGATTGAACCCAGAGGGGCTTTACCACTGGGTCACATTCCTAGCACTTTTCATTTTTTGAGACAGGGTCTCACCTAAATGGCTTAGGGCCTCACTAAATTGTTAAGGGTAGCTTTGAAAACATGTGATCCTCCTGCCTCAGCCTCCCAAGTCACTGGGATTACAGGTGTGTGCGCCTGGTTGTTGTATGTTTTTAATAGAAATTTTTAATGTTATTATTAGTGCACTATAGTTACATATAATAGTGGAGTGCATTCTGACATAATCATAAATGCATATCATTTGTTCATTCTCAATTCCCAGGACTTTTCCTTTACCTCCACTATTAAAAATGTTAATTACTTCATTTGCCCCAAATCTTCAGGTAACACTGATGTTACTGAATATATCCACTCACAGTAGAAACCAACTCAAGAAACTTGACTAAAAACCCCACACAGATCTGAATGTGGCTGAAAGAACAAAGTCTTCAACTTTCCTCACTTCTCCTACTCAATTCAACCAACACTTAACTAAAGCAAGCAACTCCACTGTAGTAACTGAAGAGAAGCACTACGATTAATTAGGACATGATCCCTGCAGCACCTGAGCAGACCCAAGAAACCCATAGCACCTAGCTCAGTGCTAACCGCCTTTGATGTGTGCAGTGAACTAACAATTCGATGTTCTTGTCAATTACCTGCTAAACTGTAGGGGAAAGTGGGATTTCTTTGGACTGAAGTTTCTCTAGACAAAGTCTGCATAATGGTAAGCACAAAGAATAATACCTGCATGTCAGATGGAATTCAATTTTATACAAACACACACACACACACACACACACACTCAACCAAAAGTTCTTGTGTGAGAAAAAACTAAATAAAAATTATAGAAATACCTTTCCATTAAAGCAGATAAATAAAGAATCCTTAAGGTACATATTAGCCTGAAACAGCAGGAAGAGACTCCATAGCAACAGGAGTGAGAACAAGCTGTCCAGTGAAATAGAAATATGCAACCCAGTGAAACAGAAAATTCATGGGTGAGATAACTATAAAGAAATTTGTTATTGCAAATTCCAACATTTTATCCATCAGACCAGATGAACTCAGTTCTGAGCAATGGCTGTAATCACAGCACACAGAACTAATCCCTGAACAGCAATGATGACCCATGCTGCTTTCTGGTGAGTCTTTTTGTATATTGCAATGTCAATTTTCCTATAAATCCTAGGATTCTGTCTCTGGGTGCAACCACAAGAGACACTTAGTCTACAAGAACAAGCTCAACCTCCTGAACAATGGCATATCAGCTGGTCATGTTACCACAGAAACAGCTTTACTTTCCGGGAATCTGATAAAATGGGCATTATGGGGAAAGCTGCTTTCCTCCCTCAGAGTCTCCTCTTAGGCCTTCATCATTTCTGGATTATTGCACAAGCCTCCTATCTGGTCGCCCTTCCTCTAGTCCTATATGCCTCAGATCCATCCTAGTTTATACTCAGACTTAATCTTTCTAAATTCTAAGAATTATTGTGGAATTCCTCTGCTTAAAATCTTTGATGACTCACAAAGCCTGCAGGATCTCAGGCATGACAGGGGACTCTATGATGTAGCCCCTGCATGAAACATACTTAGAAAAATTTTATCTTAAAATAATGTTATGCTTACAAAAATACTACGAGAATAATCCAAATTCACCATTTACTAACTTCAATGAAATCAGGAATTGTATATTTTATTCATAGTGTCTGGCCCAGTCTTGGTATTCAGAATACATTTAAAAAAAAAAAATTACCTGTAGGTGAATGAAGGAGGAATTAAGGTTCCAACTTCTGGTAAAACAGAGTAGATGGAATACAAACTTTATCTGTATTCCTTCCTGAACTCTCAAATAACTGTCAAAGACACATTTTCTAGAGTATAATCTGTAAGGACAAATAGAAGCAATGACAGCAGCCAAAGTCAGGAAGGAAAGTGACCTGGCAGGCTTAGTCATGTGATCTCAGACAGTTCAGAAAAGCAGATTAGGATCAGGAACACAGGTGTCTCTGAATGTGTGGATATAGGTGGAGCTGAAAAGTAAAAGGCCAGGTGAAAATCTTAGAGCAGCTAGACAACCCCACTTCCTGATCTCCTGCCAACACAATACAACTGAGGGTCCGTCCAATACCAGCAGAAAATATTCTCTAGAAAGATTCATTTAGCTGAGAGTCTGAGCAATTCTAGGTACCAAGTCCTAGATACCCAGATATCTCCAGGGAACAATGCGAGATCCTGCCTTCCCACAAGCAAATGGGTGGAAGTGGCTCCAATGTGGTGACTGCCATGAAGCAAGGGGGAGCAGGCCGGGGTAGGTGCAGTTCTTGCCCCAGAGCAATGAAACAAAGAAGGGAGACTTAAAAACAATATAAATAAATAAAAAAAGAAGGGAGACTTGCACATCCCACAGGAAAGAGCACTCCACCAGAGGGCAGAGGTCCACAGACCCGGAGGTAGACTCGTCCTCAACGGGGAATAGCAAAGCTGCTGAGGTGGGTAGAGCGAGGGGGCAGGGGCAACAGGGATGTCTGAGCAATGATTCCCCTTCTCAGGTACACACTGGAATCATCCAGAAAGCTTTAAAAATCCAGAGTTTCTGATCTGAACTTTGATTGCTGTGGGGTATGGCTGCTTATCAGGATTTTCAGGATTTCCCAAAGTATAGACAAGTTATAACCATGGAATTAGAGGAACTCTGGACTCAGGAACCCTAGGCACAGCTGAAGAATGAAGTGGAAAGGGCTCCACTGTAAACAGAAAGATACAGGGTGACAAACTGTCCCCTCCTGCCTCTTTTCCCATCTAGCTCCTAGAAACCAGACAGAAGCCACTAGCATCCTGACTCATATGCCTCAGGTGGAGAATGGTATTGGCAAAAACAACAAGTGCTCCTGGCCTGAGGACTAAGGACAGAAAGAGCCAAACAGCTGTGGCACTCCTGCTGGCTGAATTCAGTGAAGACTAAGGGGTTAACCAGAAAGCAGAGGGGAAAAGTGAAAGTCATCCTTGAGAGACAGAGAAAAGGATAAGAAAAATAGAAATATCTGTAATACATAGATGCATTTAAGGGCCATGTAATTAAATAAGCCATTTAACCGAGGAGTTAATCACTTAGGCTCCCTTGGAAACAATTGTTAAGAACAAAAATAATAGCTCTGCTTCGATGGATGGAGAACACTGCAGAATGGGATTCCTCAAGCAGAAGATACATGAACAATTCCATTTTAAAGGTTTCTCTTTTTCAAGAATGACAAAAATTCTATTGAAACTAAGTATAAACACACTGAAGTGTGTGTGTACATGTGTGGGTACATATTTCGATGTTAATGTAAAAGGTCACAATTTCTCTCCAAAAACATTCAATACATTCATAAAAATATCAGATGTTTCCTTTTGTAAAAAATATTTTTGTAGTTGTAGAGGGACGGCATGCCTTTATTTTATTTGTTTATTTTTGTGCAGTGCTAAGGATTGAATCCAGTGCCTCACACATGCTAGGCAAGTGCTCCACTGAGCTACAGCCCCAGCCCCTCAGAAGTTTCTTAATTGCCTATATAAGTTGTCCTAGTTGCTGAATAAATTGGTATAAAGAATCAAAATCATTTATTTTATATATTGCTAAAGTAAATTTTACATATTTATTTGTGGTGTGGCTGGAGATGAAACTCAGTACCTTGCACATGCTCTCTACCACTGAGCTACATGCCCAGAGCCTAAAAATTTAAATATCTAATTATCAAAAGAGCATCAATATTTTAAAGATAGCATTGATGCTAGGAGGCATGACAATCTACTATGTCTTTTAATAATATGTTCGGTATTTTAATAAAGATCTAAATATTCAGGTATCTAAATAAAGATACAAAAAATCTAAAGGAAAAAAGCCATCACTCTATCACTCATGGACACCACAGCAAGAGTTCAAGAACCCAAGAATGCACAGCTTTTGAAGGCTCTTTAAACATGATAATTCAATTCGGCTCATTTCAACAAACATTTATCAATATTCTGCCAGGTGCTCAGACTTCAAAGATGAAAGGTACTCCCTCTTCCCCCGGAGTCCAAGAGCTGTAAGGGAGACTGGTATCTAAATAACCATCAGTCCTCAAGGACACAGGTCCAACCAAGGTAGAGAGGTTTCACATAGAAGAAAGGCAGAACTAACTGCCCTGGGGCCTCAGGGAAGCTTGGGTAGGAAATGAGGGTTGATAAGAATTTAGGGGAAAAGCAGATGAAACAACTGGTCAAAGCGCAGAAATCCCTGAAAAAGGCGCAGGAAAATCCAAGTCATTTGCTATCCATTAAGATGGGTGAGCTTGTGAGAGATGCAGGAGACCCAAGTCAAAGCCAGACCCTGAAAAGCCCACACCACCTTCCTTTCTCCCTCACCAGCCCTTTCTGGAGCATCCTGTGAGGGGGAGGTAAATGTTTCTTGGTCTCCCAGGCTCCCCTTGCTTCCCAACAGTCTGCACAGTATTTCTTTTTTTTTTTTTTAATTGTAAACAAATGGGATACATGATGTTTCTCTGTACATGGCGTAAAGGCATACCATTTGTGTAATCATAGATTTACACAGGGTAATGTTGTTTGATTCATTCTGTTATTTTTTCCCTTCCCCCCACCCCTCCCACCCCTCTTTTCCCGCTATACAGTCCTTCCTTCCTCCATTCTTGCCCCCCTCCCTAACCCTAACTCTAACCCTAACACTAACCCCTCCCACCCACCATTATGTGCCATCATCCACTTATTAGCGATATCATTTGTCCTTTGGTTTTTTGAGATTGGCTTATCTCACTTAGCATGATATTCTCCAATTTCATCCATTTGCCTGCAAATGCCATAATTTTATCATTCTTTATGGCTGAGTAATATTCCATTGCATATATATACCACAGTTTCTTTATCCATTCATCAATTGAAGGACATCTAGGTTGGTTCCACAATCTGTCTGCACAGTATTTCTAATGTCTAACCAATGAATACTTGGACCATGCCAATTTAAGACTTAAAGTCATTATACCCTGACCTAGAAAGTCTAAACAAGCCTTCGAATCCCTTCACTAATTCCACTTTTCATCCTGATATGCTCTCACTACTCACCACTCCTGCCTCCTGGAAGGCGGGAGATATTGAACCCAAATGGCTCCTCATATTTAAGAAAAGAAGTTTTCCTCCCAATCTACCTAACTTTAAATTCTCAGACAGCAGGTTTGCATCCAACTCCTTCAGCATATGTTCTCTACATAACCCCAACAATTCTATAACCTCTATGCACAGTTTCTAACTCCTCTGAGTTCACTTTTCTTACACTGAATAGAGCAACAGACCTTTGAGTAATCAGGAATTACTCTGATTTTGCCTACTGTGTCTCCAGTTTGGGGTGAGCATAAACTGTTCTTCAGGGTGCCATCAGAATAAAGGAGATACAAGCAAAACAGAATGACCTGAAGCATTCATTCTTCCTACTATATATCCTCTCCTTTTCAGACTTAGATCTACAGATTGCTATCCCTTTTTCTTTAGTCTTCAATCTCACCTTTTATGGCTGCTGCTACTAAAACCACCAACAAACACGAGACGCTTTAAGATATTTTAAATCTTTCAAACATTCATGTGCACTCTTTCTTTGGACTTGTGTCTCCCACAAAGTCTCTGCATCTTTCCCAGCAAACTTCTAAAGCAATAAGCTACACCTACTCACCCCATTTTCTTCATTCATCTTTCAAACCCCTACACTCTGACCTCTGCACCTATGGCTCCACTAGAAATGCCTTCACCAGGGCGACTCCTATGCCAGAACAACTGATTAATTTAAAAGTATTTATCTGGGCTGTGATGTGCTCAGTGGTACAGCACTTGCCTGGCATGCAAGAGACCCTGGTTCCACACCCAGATTAAAAAAAGAAGGAAAAAGAAAAGAAAAATCTTTATCCCGGTTCACTTCTCTGCAGCATTTTAAATTGTTGCTCACTTTCTCCTTGAAATTGCCTTTCCCTCTACTACCACACTGGTCTTCTCAGAAGTGTTTCCCCTTCTCCACTCTCACTTCTTCCCAGCCCTCCTCCTGTGTACATCACTTAAACATTAACACTCTCTACGAATACCTCTTCGTACAAGTTTCCCTGAGGAGAATGTATACTTCCTCTTGTTCTCATACACGTTCTGTGTGCCTCTATCAGAGGCTGCAATCTGCTTATCCTGGAAGTTCCTCAAAGGCAGGAACTGGTTCTCATTCCTCTTTGTACCACCACTGACACCCCCAAGTTTCTAGCACAGGACCCAAACATACAGTGCTGCTCAACAGAAGTTTGTAGAATGAGTGAGAAATCAGTAACCAAAAGTTAATACAAATTGTATTTTTAAATGTGTATACAAATAACATTAAGATAATTTTGCTATACTTCCTAAAATTGAAATTTTTAAACAATGAAATAAATATTAGTGTTTGCAGTCCATCATAGTTACCTCTACAGTACACAGTTTATCATATCTCAAAGACTATAAAAAGTTATCAGGTACTCCTTTTTCCAAATGAGACGAGGTGACCTGCCAAGCAAAATCTACCTCATGCCACATGACATGTATCTCTAGACTCCTTAATAGGAATATGGAAAATTTTATTATTTGGCTACTCCCAACCGGGGTGGGGGAATACCTACCCAACTAGGATCACCCTAGAACAAGCCTAACAAATAAGGTAGAAGATGGTGGGAAGGACTACTTCCTATGTTGTAGAACCATGTCTATCAGTACAGTGAGCCACATCTAATGAACACAAAATAATTATAAGAAATTGTTTAAGAAAGACTAACAGTATAGGAGGAAAGTTTGATAAACACGAAGTTAAGAAAAACATGCATCTTGACTGAAAAAGATGCATCTATTCCTCAGAGAAATCACTCGACTCCATCTATAAAGCTGGATAAGATCCAGGCCGAACATTAATTTCCTAAATATCACACAAAATTCACCAGACCCACCAAGCTCTAGAGTTCAGAAATCCATTCAATTTCTATAGCAAGATCTCTAGATTATTAAGGGGTTACACTGCTGCAGAAACAAAAAGATATTTTAGAATCAAAATTGGTCTTGGCTTTAGAAAAAGATCTGTACAAATGTGGCCATATAGAAAACAGCAACACACAAATGGGTGTGGAGGTGATATTTGCAATTAGCAAAATCAGTTGATCTGTTTTCCACATTGAAAAAAGAAAATAATACCAGGTCCGACTGACATACCCTGTAACAACAGTTGCTTGGGAGGCTGAAGCAGGAGGATTGCTTGGGGCCAGTCTGGGCAACATAGTGAGATCCCATCTCTTAAAATTAAAAAAAGAAAAAAATCTTTTAATTATTATATTTAGAAAGAAAAAAATTCACTCTACCCCAGTACCGCAAAAAAAAAAAAAAAAAAAAAAAATTCACTCTAGACTTCAGGGTTACAGATGGGGGGAGCTAGAATAAGCAGAGCACAGCCCATTCCCTGAACTACCAGGAGACAACTCCTAAATTTGCCCTCATTTGCCCATCTAGAAAGATGCTTGTCCCTAATTGGTAACACTTGTAGTATTTATGGGCTTAGAGGGAAATGTGAAATTAAGGCTCATTTACTGCCATTTCAGTATTTCTCCCCTTTCTGAGTCAGACATGTACATGTTCAATGGCAAAAATTACAATGATCTCTGAAAAGATATGAAATTGCAGAAATGATGAAAGAGTATTAATTCTTTTTAAATTGGCTCCCTAAACACCATAAAGGGGAAAATATAGATTAAACATATATCAGTTTTTTGTTTGACACTATTTTCTGAGAGAGTTGAAATGAAACTTTGTAATCCAAGAAAACGATGGCCAAATTGTTTGAACCCACAACAAATCACATTTGAACCCACAATAGGATACCAGGAAGACACATACACATACCTCAACAGCAAGTTTGGTAATGACGTATCCGTAAAAGGACAAAGAAAAACTACAAAAACATATACTTCCAGGGCACATACTGATCTTTAAATGTCCCAGTACTGGTATTAGAAATAAGATTTTTCCATCTGCTTCTAGTTCCACAAACTCAACTCCTTAATTAGAATAAACGATACCCAAGTTATCAGTGTCAACAGTTTCTCCAACATGAGATTTTCTACATAGAAAAGTCCCTGAAATAGCCCCTGAAAAGTACCACACAGTTTTCATTCCACAGCTTTGCCCTGGATGAGCACAAGGTATCACAACTCTGTCTGTTCAAGAATTCAACACAAAACAGCAAGCTGCCTCTCACACACCACAGATGACACTATTTACTCAGCCTCACAGTAGTGACTTCAAAAAAAAAAAAAAACTTAACAGAATCTACAGCCTTACTTATCAGAAAATACCAGGAATCTATGCTGGTCAGTATTCAAATACTCTATTAGGTCTACCTTTTGTGCTTAAGCTTTTGACTTAGTGACTCAACTGGACTACTGAAATACACTTAGGCATTAAAAAAAAATCTAGATAGCAACTACATTGTAAATGAGAAAGAAAATGTAAATCAAGCATATTTTTTGATTTAAGCACATCATTACATTCTTTATTAGGAATGTTGGTGGATAAGAATCTCATTAAATATTTGCTGCCCTGTATGCCCCTAATATGTATAAATCGGAAGCACAACCCATGGCTTGCAGCATTTACGTCTATGGCATAGCAGAGAATGGTAATGTCCTAGAGCCAAGGGCTTCTCTAGTAGTTATCCAATCTAACCTTTGCCTTCAACCCTAACCTAATTAGAAAGTGATAATGACTTCATTTTAAAGAATGTTGTGAGTTTTACAATTCTGAGAGTATAATGAGCAATTAAGTAGAAATATCCTTCTTTTAAGGATAAAAAATATAGAGTGAGGAAGGAATGGGAATTAAAAATAAAAGCACCGTTCTGTTAATCACAAGAGTTGCTTTTCCAAAACCGAACTTGAGTACTTCATCTCTCTCTTAATCCATCAATTATGCTACCTATTTCCTAGAACCAAAGGGAGACAGAGGGGTGCCTGGTCCCTTTTGTCCTCAACATTCAGGTCAAACACTCCGTCAGAGAAGTTAATAACAGCAATAAACAACAAAACCAACAGAGATACATTTCATTTGTTCAACATCTACAAATATATCCTCCCAAAATTAAATTTGAGATAACTAAAAACTTTACAATTTATTACAAGGGCTAAATTTTCATTTAATTTAAAATTCTATTCTAATGGTTTCTGGGAATGATATACTCTTTCATGGAGACCCTGATCAAGCATTATAAAATGACCTTCTTGAGCTAATGATACCAGTCAGGCTGTCTGCCTCCACCCTGACTAGCATCTCCAGTTATTGCTTCTGACGTGCCTAGTTCCCTGCTTCTCCCTTGACACGGTTTTGCCAGCTGTTACTTCTTGCTACTGCCAACTCCTGAGCCCCTACTTTCCCTTGCCTTCCCTGTTCTAATGGCTGGCCTTATGTTTCAGCTTCTATCACTCTGTTCCTGGTGTTCCCCTCAACCTGAAATGCCCTCTTTCCCCAAATTACCCTTGCCAACATGGTGTCTCAAACTTTGTCAGTTCAGTAGCTGAAAATATGTATTTATGTTTAATTAATTTGCATTTTTCTTACGAGTAGGTTGAGCGATTTTTCCAACAAGTCTGAGAGTCATTTGTATTTCATTTTCTATGAACAGTCTACTCCCAGCCTTTGCCTATTTTTAATAAGGTTGTTAAAACTCATGATATACATTAGAAATTAATTCTCTGTGATACGAATTACAATCCTATACCTCCCTCCCCGAGCCTACAGTCATTTGTCTTTCAGTTTGGTTCTGGTGAGTTTTTCCATGCAGAAATCCTTTATTTTTATATAATAAAATTGAACAGTCTTGTTTCTGGATTGTGTATCATATTTTAAAATACCTTTCCCATTCTGACATTACAAAAGAGTTTGTCCATGATTTGTTCTATACTTTCATGGGTTCATTTGTTTTACATTAAACTTTTAACACACACACAGACTTCACCCTGTTATACCGTATGAGGTTTGAATTCCACTTTTTTTTTTTTTATTCCACTTGGACCAATATTTCATTGACAGGTCCTTCTTTCTTTCCAATGATTTTAAATGCTCTAGAATTTTTCATTTATTTTTTGTATATATCTTGATCCCCTGATGCTTAGAATTTCTGGGGAGATGAGATTCACAAAACTAGGATTAACAGTATTTTATATTTAAGGTACTATATCTTTTTAAATTATAAGAATTTATCTTGCTTATGAGTTCTTCAGGAATGGTATTAAGAACCATGTACCCTTATGTGACTAGCTCACAATTAGCACTTAATAAATGTTCTCTGAATGACAGTGAACTACATTATTTAATGCCAGCTATTGCTGGCACAGATTTTGATTTTTTTTTTTCAGATTTTGATTCTCTTATGATTTCTAAGAGCTGCATCACTGGTAAATCGTGCTAATGTGCCAACAGGTAATTGTGCCAAAAGTCACCATCCACCACAGACTTTTCTTATTCGACAAGTCAGTCTAGTCATTATCTAGGAACCTCACTAGTGCCAATGAAAATTTAATCACAATTTGACACTCACATTATAACCACTGTGAAAAATGATTTGGCTGTTTGTAAAATTAAGTATAAAACCACACTACAACCCAGCAAGTCTACTCCTAGGTTTTTACTCAAGAAAAATGAAAACATTGCATATAAAGACTTGTGCTCAGGAGTTTTATTTAAAATAACCCATAACAAACTACAACAAATGTATGTCAATATGAGAACTGATATAAATGAACTGTGCTATAGTCACATGATATAATACCGGTCAGGAATAAAAAGGAATAAGCTACATGCAACATCAGTGGATCTCAAAATCACTATAGTATATGAGAAATGTCAGACATAAAAGAATACTATAGAATTCCACTTGAATGTAGTTTCCTATTAACATAGGTAAAATAATCATAATGACAGAAATCTGAACCATAGTTGCCAAGGAGAAGTCCAGTAGGGAAGAAGAGGGCCTTTCCAGAGTGATAGTGATCTTTTATATCAATAATTTTCAAAATATGATTCCCTAAACCAGTAGCACCTGTGAACTATTAGAAATATAAATTTTTCCATCTCTGCCCCAGATCTACTGAATCAAACTCTGGAGGTGAATGTAGCAATCTATGGCTTGTCAAGTCATCCAGGAATTTGATACATACTGAGAACCATTATTCTATAACTTGTTTGTAGAAGTCAGCATACAGGTGTGTACAAATTGTCAAAGCTTATCAAACTGTTCACTTAAGATCTAAGTATTTTATATGTAAGTTATACCTCAATTTTTAAAATTTGGATACAATCTTTAAAATACTATCATTAACTCAAATCTCTCTTTTCCACTTGTTTTAGTTACCTTGATAAATAGCAAGGTAAACCTGAATAAGGAAACTCCTTCCCCTCCTTTGCTCTACACTTCAATCACCACTCGGTATATTCCCCTCTGAAGCATCCCTCTCCTCTTCATCCCTACCCTCCATGTCTGATCTTTCTAGTCCACTTTCCTACTTCCAACACCTTCTGTTCCTCACCATGTCTAGTGAAACAGTATACATATCTCCTTCCCCAATGCATTCTTTGCATCAACAAAGCTATTTCTCCATGCATAGGTCTTCTCAATATCTGTTTGTTGCTTCTTTAAAGCTCATGCTTCATGACTCCTATCCAGAGCATGAAATTCTCCATCCCGACTCAGTGGGGCACTAAAAACCTTTGGCAACCTGGTCTTGGCCCATCATATCCAGTTGCCTCAGACCTTATACCAAGCCAAGATTTTGCTAATACGCCAAGCATGTCCTCGTCTCCAATTCTCCATTCAAGCTCTTTTCATGGTTAAAATGCCATCTGTTGCACTTCCCTTTCCACTGTAATCCTAGATATGGAGCAGGCTTCACTCCATATTGAAAAAGTTGGTTAGCCATAAAAGAGGCTTGCTAAAACTTAATGGCTTACCAGTAATATCCAGAACAGAGTGGACACAAACACAGCCTTTAAGCAACCTGCAATGTTGCACATGGGTGGCAGAAGCATATGGTCTGCTAATGTACAGTTTAAGATGGCCATCTATACTGATAACAAACTGAATTATAGAACCCTCAGGAAGTCTGGATGGTATATACCTGTGGCCTGTGATTTTTTTTTTTTTTTTTTTTTTTTTTTTATTGATGGATCTCAAGGTTTTTTTTTTTTTTTTTTTTTTGTGATTAAAAAACAATTTTCATATTTAGATTTTATTTCTTTACATTATGCTTCCTGTTGTTAACTCCACAATAAAAAATAAACATAAGAAAAATTATAAATGCAAAATTTCAAGATAATTAAAATATATGATGCAAATTATACATTTAAGACACTGAGGAGGCGGGCCAAGATGGCGGACTAGAGGGCAGCTGCATTTCACGCTGCTCCAGGACGCAAGATTCAAAAGAGGAGATAGTGAGAGACTTGGGACCAACTCAAAGCTGCCGGGTGAGTCTCCCCTGTTGGGGAGGCATCCCGGATGGGGCGGTAGCCCCAGAACGCAGGGAATTTGTGAAGTGGAGTTGCTCGGCGAGACGCCCCTCCCCCCGCTGGAGCGGTAAACACAGACAACTGGGATCATCGTAGAGGAGGTGGCTCAGCATAGCGCTTGGACTCGAGCAGCCACTGGGGCTCCAGGCGGCTGCCTGGGGAGGAGCTGCGTGGCGAGCTGTTTGGACCCAGAACAACCGCTTCTGAATACCAGGGGGTTGCCCGGAGGAAGAGGAGGAGCGCGGCGGGACGCTTGGTCTGGGAGTGACTGCATCAGAACCACAGGCGGTTGCCAGAGGAGGAGCTGTGTGGTGAACTGTTTGAACTCAGAGTGGGCGCTCCTGAGCGCCGGGAGGTTGCCCGGTGGAGGAGGAGGAGCGCGGCGTGTTGCTTGACCTGGGAGTGACTGCATCAGAGCCGCGGGCGGTTGCCGGAGGAGGAGCTGCGTGACGAGCTGTTTGAACTCGGAGCAGCTGCTCCAGAACACTGGTGGCCTGCCTGGAGGAGGAGAGCGGTGGGACGCTTGGTCTGGGAGTGACTGCATCAGAACCACAGGCGGTTGCCAGAGGAGGAGGCGAGTGGTGAGCTGATTGGACTAAAAGCGACCGCTCCTGAACACCGGTGGCCTGCCTGGAGGAGGAGTGTGGTGAGTCACCTGGTCTCGGAGCCACCGCTCCTGAACACCCGGGGGGCTACCCCAAGGAGGAGGAGGAGGAACAGGGCGGGTCACTTGGACTTGGAGTGACTGCCTAGGGCTATGGGTGGTTGGCGGGAGGAGGAGACGTGAAGTGAATTGCTTGGGCTCCTAGTGACTGTGTCGGAAACCCGGCCGCTGTCCGGAGGAGGAGGTGTGTGGCGGGTCTCTGGGTATTGGAGCTATTGTACAGGGCTCCAGGTGGGGGCTCAGAGGAGGGGCCGCATAGCCAGGCGATTAGGTGCAGAGCAGGGTCCCAGGAGCTAGGTGGCTTCTTGCTGGAAGAGCCGCACCTAGACATGCCTAGGGGCGGAGCGAAGTTTCCAGGACTGCGGGCAGATTCTCTGGGAGAGGCAGCCTAAGGAGACTCGCCTGCGAAGGGTGAGGCTCCCAGGCCCAGGAGGTAGGTCCGGGCCCCTGGAATCGTTGCAGAGGAAGACAGCCCAGCCCAGGTGGTAGTTGTAGATTGAGGGGAACCTCTAGGAGGGCAACTGACCAGCGAGACGTCCCCACCGAGTGACTCTTCCCGGCCAGGGGAGGTTTTCCCACAGGGACGGTAAAACCAGAGACACAGGCACAAACAGGCCTTGCCTCAGCCCGCAGCCTAGTTCCCCATTGGATGACTATTGGTCAACAAGTGGAGGCACCTCTGCCCACTAGCAGGGAATAGACCCCACCTGAGGGTCACCACCCCTAGAGAGGCAGCTTCTTCGTGGAGCTCCGCATTATCAACTTCCTCCAAGACTTCAGGCTACTGAAGGATAAGAGGGGATATACTAGCAATCTTCAGGGACATTATAAGTCGATAGAGGAAATCTGCAATATCTTAATGACCCACTGATTCCTGAACAATATGAGAAAACAAGGGAAGAAAATGCCCCAAACAAATCTAGATGTTACATCAATAAAATCCAGCGACAGCATGGCAGAAGAAATGACAGAAAGGGAGTTCAGAATGTACATAATTAGACACAGCCAGCTTCTCCAGGTTCTCAGAACGGAACTGGCCCGCTGGTGAAAGCCTTTCTGACCAGAACAAGCTCTGAGTCCCGGAGCCAGTGCAGCTCAGCGTACTCTGGCACGCAAGCAGATTCAGGGTCCAGACAGGGCAGCCAGAGACTTCCCCAAGTAGTCTGGACCCCTGCGGTGGGAGGTGCCGTTCAAGGCTAGCCTCTCGGAGCTGACCGCCCAGTGAGAGACTTTCTACATAGAACCAGCCACAAGCCCCCGAACCAACGGAGAGCCTCGATCCGCAAACAGCCTCTGGGATCAGGGCAGGGCAGCCAGACACCTCTTCAGGCGGCTCTGCCCACTCCGGCTGCAGGCTCTCTTCTCGGGGCGATCCAAGATGGCGGCCTAGAGGGAGACTGCACCCCCTGTCACTCCAGAACCCAGGAGTTAAGAAGGGGAGGCATTGAGAGACTCGGACTGAAATAGAGCCACGGGTGAGTCTGCCCACTGGGTAAAGCTCGGCCCGGGGGGCAGGCCCAGATAGAGGTGGCTTATTGGAGCCGGGCAGGGCAGCTAGAGTCTTCCCAAGGTAGCCTTCCACACTCCGGCAGTGAGCTCCTCCCACACAGCCAGCTGCACGGTGCAGGCCCACAGTGAGAGCATTTCAGCACAGAGCCAGTTCCAAATCGTGGAACCAGTAGGGGGCTAGGGGCAGTTTTCTTCGGATACGCTGCTTTATCAGATTCCTCCAAGACATCAGGCTACTGAAGGCTGGGAGGTGATACACTGGAAATCTACCAGGACACTATAAGCCAATAGCGGAAAACTGCAATATCTCAGGGTCCCACTGACAACTGACCAATATGAGAAAACAAGGGAAGAAAATGTCCCAAACAAACCTAGATACTACATCAATAAAACCCAATGACAGCACAGCAGAAGAAATGTCAGAAAGGGAGTTCAGAATGTACGTAATTAAAACGATCAGGGAAGCAAATGAGGAGATGAAAGAGCAAATGCAGGCATTGAAGGAGGAGATGAAAGAGCAAATGCAGGCATTAAATGATCGCACCAATCAACAGTTAAAAGACCAAATACGGGAAGCAAGAGATCATTTCAATAAAGAGTTGGAGATACTGGAAAAAAACCAAACTGAAATACTTGAAATGAAGGAAACAATAAACCAAGTTAAAAACTCCATAGAAAGCATAACCAATAGAATGGAGCACCTGGAAGACAGAACCTCAGACATTGAAGACAAATTATTTAATCTCGAAAGCAAAGTTGGCCAAACAGAAAAGATGGTAAGAAATCATGAACAGAATCTACAAGAATTATGGGGTATCATGAAAAGGCCAAATTTAAGAATTATTGGGATTGAGGAAGGCTTAGAGAAACAAACCAAAGGAATGAACAATCTATTCAATGAAATAATATCAGAAAATTTCCCAAATCTGAAGAATGAAATGGAAAACCAAATACAAGAGGCTTATAGAACTCCAAACATACAAAATTACAACAGACCCACACCAAGACACATTATTATGAAAATACCTAACATACAAAATAAAGACAGAATTTTAAAGGCCGCGAGAGAAAAGAATCAAATTACATTCAGAGGGAAACCAATAAGAATATCAGCAGATTTTTCAATCCAGACCCTAAAAGCCAGAAGGGCCTGGAACAACATTTACCAAGCCCTGAAAGAAAACAGATGCCAACCAAGAATCTTATACCCAGCAAAACTTACCTTCAAATTTGACGATGAAATAAGATCCTTCCATGATAAACAAAAGCTAAAGGAATTTACAAAAAGAAAGCCAGCATTACAGAACATTCTCAGCAAAATATTCCATGAGGAAGAGATGAAAAACAACGATGCAAATCAGCAACAGGAGGCACTAGCCTAAAGGAATAGCCAAATAAAGGAGAAACCAAATCATGTCAAAAACAAATATGAGTCAATTGACTGGGAATACAAATCATATCACAATAATAACCCTGAATGTTAATGGCCTGAATTCATCAATCAAAAGACACAGACTGGCAGATTGGATTAAAAAGAAAAATCCAACAATATGCTGCCTGCAAGAGACTCACCTCATAGAAAGAGACACCCATAGACTAAAGGTGAAAGGATGGGGAAAAACATACCATGCACACGGACACAGCAAAAAAGCTGGAGTATCCATCCTCATCTCAGATAATGTGGACTTCAAACCAAAACTAGTCAGAAGGGATAAAGAAGGACATTACATGCTGCTTAAGGGAAGCATAAATCAGCAAGACATAACAATCATAAATATCTATGCCCCGAACATTGGCTCATCCACGTACGTCAAACAAATCCTTCTCAATTACAGAATTCAATAGACCACAACACAATCATACTAGGCGATT
This sequence comes from Sciurus carolinensis, assembly GCF_902686445.1. Lineage (NCBI taxonomy): Eukaryota > Metazoa > Chordata > Mammalia > Rodentia > Sciuridae > Sciurus > Sciurus carolinensis. The sequence continues at coordinate 118,563,345 of NC_062214.1, forward strand.
TTAACACACCTCTCTCACCACTGGATAGATCGTCCAAACAAAAATTGAATAAAGAAACTATAGATCTCAACAACACAATCAGCAATTTAGACTTAACAGACATATATAGAATATACCATCCAACAAAGAACAAATACACTTTCTTCTCAACAGCACATGGATCCTTCTCTAAAATAGACCATATTTTATGCCACAAAGCTACTGTTAGCAAATACAAAAAGATAGAGATACTACCTTGTACTCTATCAGATCATAATGGATTGAAATTAGAAATAAATGACAGAATAAAAAACAGAAACTTCTCCAATACTTGGAGACTAAATAATACACTATTATACGATGAATGGATAACAGAAGACATCAGGAGGGAAATAAAAAAATTCTTAGAAGTAAATGAGAACAAAGACACATCATATCAAAATCTCTGGGACACTATGAAAGCAGTACTTAGAGGAAGATTTATTTCATGGGGTGCATTCAAAAAAAGAAGTAGAAATCAACAAATAAACGACTTAACATTACAGCTCAAAGCGCTAGAAAAAGAAGAGCAGACCAATACCAAAAGTAGTAGAAGACAGGAAATAGTTAAAATCAGAGCCGAAATCAACGAAATCGAAACAAAAGAAACAATTGGAAAAATTAACAAAATAAATAGTTGGTTCTTTGAAAAAATAAATAAAATTGATAAACCCTTAGCCACACTAACAAAGAGAAAGAGGGAGAAAACTCAAATTACTAAAATTCGGAATGAACAAGGAAACATCACAACACACACGAGTGAAATACAAAACATAATTAGAAGCTATTTTGAAAATCTATACTCCAACAAAACAGAAAACCTCGAAGACATCAACAGATTTCTAGAGATATATGAATTACCTAAACTGAACGAGGAGGACATACACAACCTAAATAAACCAATTTCAAGCAATGAAATAGAAGAGGTCATCAAAAGCCTACCAACAAAGAAAAGTCCAGGACCAGATGGGTTCTCAGGCTAGTTCTACAAAACCTTTAAAGAAGAGCTCATTCCAATACTCCTCAAACTATTCCATGAAATAGAAGAGGAGGGAACCCTCCCAAACTCGTTCTATGAAGCCAATATCACCCTGATACCTAAACCAGACAGAGACACATCGAGGAAGGAAAATTTCAGACCAATATCCTTAATGAACATCGATGCAAAAATTCTCAACAAAATTTTAGCAAATCGCATACAAATATATATTAAAAAGATAGTGCACCACGATCAAGTGGGTTTTATCCCAGGGATGCAAGGTTGGTTCAACATTCGGAAATCAATAAATGTCATTCACCATATCAACAGACTTAAAGTTAAGAATCACATGATTATTTCAATAGATGCAGAAAAAGCATTTGATAAAATACAGCATCCCTTCATGCTCAAAACACTAGAAAAAATTGGGGTAGTGGGAACATTCCTAAACATTATAAAGGCAATCTACGCTAAGCCCATGGCTAATATCATTCTAAATGGTGAAAAACTGAAAGCGTTCCCCCTAAAAACTGGAACAAGGCAGGGATGCCCTCTTTCACCACTTCTATTCAACATCGTCCTTGAGACTCTAGCCAGAGCAATCAGACAAACCAAAGAAATTAAAGGGATACGAATAGGAAAAGAAGAACTCAAACTATCCCTGTTCGCTGATGACATGATTATATATTTAGAGGAACCTGGAAATTCCACCAGAAAACTTTTAGAACTCATGAGTGAATTCAGTAAAGTAGCAGGTTACAAGATCAATGCTCATAAATCCAATGCATTTTTATACATAAGTGATGAATCTTCAGAAAGAGAAATTAGGAAAACTACCCCATTCACAATAGCATCGAAAAAAATAAAATACTTGGGAATCAATCTCACAAAAGAGGTGAAAGACCTCTACAATGAGAACTACAGAACACTAAAGAAAGAAATTCAAGAAAACCTTAGAAGATGGAAAGATCTCCCATGTTCCTGGATAGGCAGAATTAATATCGTCAAAATGGCTATACTACCTAAAGTGCTATACAGATTCAATGCAATTCCAATTAAAATCCCAATGATGTACCTTGCAGAAATAGAGCAAGCAATTATGAAATTCATCTGGAAGAATAAAAAACCTAGAATAGCTAAAGCAATCCTCAGTAGCAAGAGCGAAGCAGGGGGTATTGCAATACCAGATCTTCAACTCTACTACAAAGCAATAGTAACAAAAACGGCATGGTATTGGTACCAAAATAGACAGGTAGATCAATGGTACAGAATAGAGGACATGGACACAAACCCAAATAAATACAATTTTCTCATACTGGACAAAGGTTCCAAAAATATGCAATGGAGAAAAGATAGCCTCTTCAACAAATGGTGCTGGGAAAACTGGAAAACCATATGCAATAGAATGAAATTAAACCCCTATCTCTCACCCTACACAAAACTCAACTCAAAATGGATCAAGGACCTTGGAATCAGACCAGAGACCCTGCATCTTATAGAAGAAAAAGTAGGTACAAATCTTCAACTTGTTGGCTTAGGATCAGACTTCCTTAACAGGACTCCCATAGCACAAGAAATAAAAGCAAGAATCAACAACTGGGATAGATTCAAACTAAAAAGCTTTCTCTCAGCAAAGGAAACTATCAGAAATGTGAAGAGAGAGCCTACAGAGTGGGAGAATATTTTTGCCAACCATACCTCAGATAGAGCGCTAATTTCCAGAATCTATAAAGAACTCAAAAAACTATACACCAAGAATACAAATAATCCAATCAACAAATGGGCTAAGGAAATGAACAGACACTTCACAGAAGAAAATGTACAAGTAATCAACAGATATATGAAAAAATGTTCAACATCCCAAGTAATAAGAGAAATGCAAATCAAAACTACCCTAAGATTTCATCTCACCCCAATTAGAATGGCGATTATCAAGAACACAAGCAACAATAGGTGTTGGCGAGGATGTGGTGAAAAAGGAACACTCATACATTGCTGGTGGGGTTGCAAATTAGTGCAGCCACTCTGGAAAGCAGTGTGGAGATTCCTCAGAAAGCTTGGAATGGAAACACCATTTGACCCAGCTATCCCACTCCTTGGTCTATACCCAAAGGACTTAAAATCAGCATACTACAGAGATACAGCCACATCAATGTTCATTGCTGCTCAATTCACCATAGCCAGATTGTGGAACCAACCTAGATGCCCTTCAGTTGATGAATGGATAAAGAAACTGTGGCATATTTATACAATGGAATATTACTCCGCAATGAAGAATGATAAAATTCTGGCATTTGTAGGCAAATGGTCGAAATTGGAGAATATCATGCTAAGTGAGATAAGCCAATCTCAAAAAACTAAAGGACGAATGATCTCGCTGATAAGCGGATGAGGACATATAATGGGGGTGGGCGGGGTTAGCATTAGGTTTAGGGTTAGGTTTAGAGTTAGGCTAAGGAGAGCGGTAAGAATGAAGGAAAGAAGGACTGTATAAAGGGAAAAGGGTGGGAGGGGTGGGGGGGAAGGGAAAAAAAAGAAACATCATTACCCTATGTAAATGTAAAAAAAAAAAAAAGAATGTACATAATTAAAATGATCAGGGAAGCAAACGATGAGATGAAAGAGCAAATGCAGGCATTGAATGATAAGATGAAAGAGCAAATGCAGGCATTGAATGATCACACCAATCGACAGTTAACAGAGCAAATTCAGGAAGCAGAAGATCATTTCAATAAAGAGTTAGAGATATTGAAAAAAAAAAAACAGAAATCCTTGAAATGAAGGAAACAATAAACCAAATTAAGAACTCCATAGAAAGCATAACCAATAGGATAGAACACCTGGAAGACAGAACTTCAGATATTGAAGACAAAATATTTAACCTTGAAAACAAAGTTGAACAAACAGAGATGGTAAGAAATCATGAACAGAATCTGCAAGAACTATGAGATATCATGAAAAGGCCAAATTTGAGAATTATTGGAATTGAGGAAGGCTTAGAGAAACAAACCAAAGGAATGAACAATCTATTCAATGAAATAATATCAGAAAATTTCCCAAATCTGAAGAATGAAATGGAAAATCAAGTCCAAGAGGCTTATAGGACTCCAAATACACAAAATTACAACAGACCCACACCAAGGCACATTATAATGAAAATACCTAACATACAAAATAAAGACAGAATTTTAAAGGCTGTGAGAGAAAAGAACCAAATTACATTCAGGGGGAAATCAATACGGATATCAGCAGATTTTTCAATCCAGACCCTAAAAGCTAGAAGGGCCTGGAACAACATTTTTCAAGCTCTGAAAGAAAATGGATGCCAACCAAGAATCTTATACCCAGCAAAACTTACCTTCAAATTTGACGATGAAATAAGATCATTCCATGATAAACAAAAGCTAAAAGAATTTACAAAAAGAAAGCCAGCATTACAGAACATTCTCAGCAAAATATTTCATGAGGAAGAGATAAAAAACAAAGAAGCAAATCAGCAAAGGGAGGAATTATCCTAAAGGAACTGTCAAATAAAGGAGGAACCAAGATGTGTCAAAAATTTTAAATATGAACCAAATGACTGGGAATACAAATCATATCTCAATAATAACCCTGAATGTTAATGGTCTGAATTCATCAATCAAAAGACATAGACTGGCAGATTGGATTAAAAAGAAAGATCCAACAATATGTTGCCTGCAAGAGACTCACCTCATAGAAAGAGATACCCATAGACTAAAGGTGAAAGGATGGGGAACAACATACCATGCACATGGGCTCAGCAAAAAAGCTGGAGTATCCATCCTCATTTCAGATAATGTGGACTTCAAGCCAATGTTAGTCAGAAGGGATAAAGAAGGACATTTCATACTGCTTAAGGGAAGCATAAATTAGCAAGATATAACAATCATAAACATCTATGCCCCAAACAGTGGCTCATCCATGTATGTTAAACAAATCCTTCTCAATTTTAGAAACCAAATAGACCATAACACAATAATACTAGGTGATTTTAACACGCCTCTTTCACCACTGGACAGATCTTCCAAACAAAAATTGAACAAAGAAACCATAGATCTCAATAACACAATCAATAATTTAGACTTAACAGACATTTATAGAATATACCATCCAACCAAGAGCAAATACACTTTCTTCTCAGCAGCACATGGATCCTTCTCTAAAATAGACCATATATTATGCCACAAAGCTAATGTCAGCAAATACAAGAAGATAGAGACACTACCTTGTATTCTATCAGATCATAATGGATTGAAGTTACAAATTAATGAAAGAGTAAAAAACAGAAACTACTCCAACACCTGGAGATTAAACAATATGCTTCTATATGATGAATGGATAACAGAAGATATTAGGAAGGAAATTAAAAAATTCTTAGAGGTAAACGAGAACAAAGAAACATCATATCAAAATCTCTGGGACACTATGAAAGCGGTACTTAGAGGAAGATTTATTTCATGGAGCGCATTTAATAAAAGAAGTAAAACTCAAAAAATAAATGACCTAACACTACAGCTCAAAGCCCTAGAAAAAGAAGAACAGACCAACACCAAAAGTAGTAGAAGACAGGAAATAGTTAAACTGAGAGCTGAAATCAACAAAATTGAAACAAAAGAAACAATACAAAAAATTGACAAAATAAATAGTTGGTTCTTCGAAAAAATAAACAAAATTGATAAACCTTTAGCCACACTAACAAAGAGAAGACGAGAGAAAACCCAAATCACTAAAATTCGGAATGAACAAGGAAATATCACAACAGACACAACCGAAATACAAAACATAATTAGAAGCTATTTTGAAAATCTATACTCCAACAAAATAGAAAATTTCGAAGACATCAACAGGTTTCTAGAGACATATGAATTGCCTAAACTGAACGAGGAGGACATACACAATTTAAATAAACCAATTTCAAGTAATGAAATAGAAGAAGTCATCAAAAGCCTTCCAACAAAGAAAAGTCCAGGACCAGATGGGTTCTCAGCCGAGTTCTACAAAACTTTTAAAGAAGAACTCATTCCAATACTTCTCAAAGTATTCCATGAAATAGAAGAGGAGGGAACTCTCCCAAACTCATTCTATGAAGCCAATATTACCCTGATACCTAAACCTGACAGAGACACATCGAGGAAAGAAAATTTCAGACCAATATCCTTAATGAACATCGACGCAAAAATTCTCAACAAAATTTTAGCAAATCGCATACAATAACATATTAAAAAGATAGTGCACCATGATCAAGTGGGTTTCATCTCAGGGATGCAAGGTTGGTTCAACATCAGGAAATCAATAAATGTCATTCACCATATCAACAGACTTAAAGTCAAGAATCACATGATTATTTGGATAGATGCAGAAAAAGCATTTGATAAAATACAGCACCCCTTCATGCTCAAAACACTAGAAAAAATAGGGATAGTGGGAACATTCCTTAACATTGTAAAGGCCATCTACGCTAAACCCATGGCTAATATCATTCTAAATGGTGAAAAACTGAAAGCATTCCCTCTAAAAACTGGAACAAGGCAGGGATGCCCTCTTTCACCACTTCTATTCAATATCGTCCTTGAAACTCTAGCCAGAGCAATTAGACAGACCAAAGAAATTAAAGGGATACGAACAGGAAAAGAAGAACTCAAACTATCCCTATTTGCTGATGATATGATGGTATACTTAGAGGAACCAGGAAATTCCACCAGAAAACTTTTAGATCTCATAAGTGAATTCAGTAAAGTAGCGGGATATAAGATCAATGCACATAAATCTAAGGCATTTTTATATATAAGCGATGAATCTTCAGAAAGAGAAATTAGGAAAACTACCCCATTCACAATAGCTTTGAAAAAAATAAAGTATTTGGGAATCAATCTCACAAAAGAGGTGAAAGACCTCTACAATGACAACTACAGAACACTAAAGAAAGAAATTAAAGAAAACCTTAGAAGATGGAAAGATCTCCCATGTTCTTGGATAGGAAGAATTAATATTGTCAAAATGGCCATACTACCAAAAGTGCTATACAGATTCAATGCAATTCCAATTAAAATCCCAATGATGTACCTTACAGAAATAGAGCAAGCAATTATGAAATTCATCTGGAAGAATAAAAAACCCAGAATAGCTAAAGCAATCCTTGGCAGAAAGAGTGAAGCAGGGGGTATCGCAATACCAGATCTTCAACTCTACTACAAAGCAATAGTAACAAAAACGGCATGGTATTGGTACCAAAATAGAAAGGTGGATCAATGGTACAGAATAGAGGACACGGACACAAACCCAAATAAATACAATTTTCTCATACTAGACAAAGGGGCTAAAAATATGCAATGGAGAAAAGATAGCCTCTTCAACAAATGGTGCTGGGAGAATTGGAAATCCATATGCAACAGAATGAAACTAAACCCATATCTCTCACCATGCACGAAACTAAACTCAAAATGGATTAAGGATCTTGGAATCAGACCAGAGACCTTGCATCTTATAGAAGAAAAAGTAGGTCCAGAGCTTCAACATGTCGGCTTAGGACCAGACTTCCTCAACAGGACTCCCATAGCACAAGAAATAAAAGCAAGAATTAATAACTGGGATAGATTCAAACTAAAAAGCTTTCTCTCAGCAAAGGAAACTATCAGCAATGCAAAGAAAGAGCCTACAGAGTGGGAGAAAATCTTTGCCAATCATACTTCAGATAGAGCACTAATCTCCAGAATCTATAAAGAACTCAAAAAACTCTACACCAAGAATGTAAATAATCCAACTGACAAATGGGCTAAGGAAATGAATAGACACTTCACAGAAGATATACAAGCAATCAACAAACATATGGAAAAATGTTCAACATCTCTAGTAATAAGAGAAATGCAAATCAAAACCACCCTAAGATTCCATCTCACCCCAATTAGAATGGCGATTATCAAGAATACAAGCAACAACAGGTGTTGGCGAGGATGTGGGGAGAAAGGTAACACTCTTACATTGCTGGTGGGGCTGCAAATTAGTGCAGGCACTCTGGAAAGCAGTGTGGAGACTCCTTAGAAAACTTGGAATGGAAACACCATTTGACCCAGCTATCCCACTCCTTGGCCTATACCCAAAGGACTTAAAATCAGCATATTACAGAGATATAGCCACATCAATGTTCATAGCTGCTCAGTTCACAATAGCCAGATTGTGGAACCAACCTAGATGTCCTTCAATTGATGAATGGATAAAGAAAATGTGGTATATATATACAATGGAATATTACTCAGCCATAAAGAATGATAAAATTATGGCATTTGCAGGCAAATGGATGAAACTGGAGAATATCATGCTGAGATAAGCCAATCTCAAAAAAACAAAGGAAGAATGATATCGCTAATAAGTGGATGATGACACATAATGGGGGGTGGGAAGGGTTAGTGTTGGGGTTGGAGTTGGGTTTAGGGAGGGGGGCAGGAATGGAGGAAGGAAGGACTGTATAGATGGAGGGGAAGGGTGGGAGGGGAGGGGGGAAGGGAAAAAATGGCAGAATGAATCAAACAACATTACCCTATGTAAATTTATGATTACACAAATGGTATGCCTTTATGCCATGTACATACAGAGAAACAACATGTATCCCATTTGTTTACAATAAAAAAAAAAGACACTGAGAAGTTCATAAATATGTAAAGATTCACAAACTACAATAATATACTGTTTTAATATGTAGTCAGTGCTAATAGGTTATAAAATCTTCGTTATAAGAAAGAAGTAATTGCAGATGTGAGGGCGATCTGGCTGTGACATCTGTCACCCCATTGATCACCAGGGTTGATTCAGTTGATCTGGCTGGCTAGGTGGGTGTTCCCTGCCTCCCTCACTGCTCCATGTGCATCCCTCTCAAAGCCGCGTGCTTGGTCAAAGAGGACGACCTTCCGCTATAGGGGAGGACTGTTCTTCGGTCAAGAGTATACGAGTAGCCGCAATCCCCTTCTAGAAGCTCCAAATAAGCTCTCAAAAAAGAAGTAATTGCAAATCATTTTTGTGAACAACACTTAAACTTTATTAGTTAATACAAATAATCTAAAGATTATTTAAAATATACAGGAGGATATGCATAGGTTACATGCAAATACAGTGCCATTTTATTTAACTTTATTTTATTTTTTTTTTTACTTATACATGACAGAATGTGTTTTGACATATCAATACACACATGGAGTATAACTTCCCATTCTTGTGGTTGTACATGGTGTTACACTGGTTGTGTATTCATATATGAATATAGGAAAGTCATGTCTGATTCATTCTACTGTCTTTCCAGTTCCTAGCCCCCCATCCCTTCCTCCTATTCCCCCCTGTCCAATCTGATGAGCCATCACTCCCTGCCCTTACCCCTACTGTAAGTCAGTATCCACACAGAACATTTGGCCTTTGGATTTTGGGAATTGGCTTATTTCACTTAGTATAATAGACTCCAGTTCCATCCATTTACTGGAAAATGCCATAATTTCATTCTTCTTTATGACTGAGTAATATTCCATTGTGTATATTTAGTACCACATTTTCTTTATCCATTCATCAGTTGAAGGGCACCTAGGTTGGTTCCATAGTTTAGCGATTGTAAATTGAGCTGCTACAAACATTGATGTATCAGTGTCAGTATAGGATGCTGATTTAAAGTCCTTTGGGTATATGCTGAGGAATGGGATAACTGGATCAAATCATTCCAGTACAAGAAAAACACTTCTTGACTTTATTTGCACCCCTTTGTTCTTAGTTCCTTAAACTGCCTATTAAAAATCCCTTGCTGACCCCAATGAGCAAGGTGGACAAATCTTCATCTTCTCCGTCAGTTGACTTTTCAAATAAAAGTTATCTTCCTTGCCTCACCTGTCTCTCGACTTAATTGGCCTATTGTGTGGCAAGCAGATGGACTTGGGTTCCTTAACAGGTACCCTTTAAAATCCATGGAAACATCACTTCTTTAATAAAAGTTCCTATCACCATACTCCTGGCAGAATGAATTGCTCCCTTCCCTGTGCTTACATTTTTCAACTAGTTAAAATGTATATTGACCTAAACTGTACTTTTCCAAGCAAATTTCAGTCTTCAAGAACCTGAACTAGAAAAAAAAAAAAAAAAAAAGAACTTGAACTAGTAGTTTCAAGTAATCTCTGAATATCACGTCTTTGTTTATAATCTTTCAATAGGTACTTATTACCTACCAGATAAAGTTCAAGTTCCTTAGTGGGAAGTCCAACACAAGTCTATGTTCAGGCCCTTTAAGGCCTCTTAAACCTCTCTCAGCACTCCCTGAGCCTCAGTCATATCCTTAGCCCTCAAGCTACCAAGTCCCCAGGTGTTTCCATTTGTTTCTCCCCCAGCCTGAACTCCCTCCTTTCCCTATCCCCACCACTCCCCTCTCCCCACCTCAGGTTCTGATATGAGTCAAACTAGAACACAGTAATAACAGATCACTAGGTCCAAGGACTAGGAATAGGCCACAAAGGTCAGAAATCAGGCGAAGAGGAATGAGAGCGAGCAGTAGCAAAACTTCTCAGCAAATGCTGGAGAAACTACCAAAAGAAAAGCATCATATCTGCCCTGGGAAAGCTCATTTAGTGGAGGCTGGACAGACAGAAAAAAAATTCTACAATGCAGTGTGCGACAACAGAGTGCTAGCATATATATCATGCTATATACAGACAGACACACTCATATACACAAAAACACAAAGAAACACATGTCCAAATAAGTTAAAGGCATGCCATATAGGACAGAAACCAAGATCAAAGACTGTTAAGCAGAAGATGTTGTTGAATTCTAACAACATCTATGCTGCAGAGTAACTCCTACTAAATTCCTGTTGAATGATTTGCCCTTAGGCCAGGTGTTTAACCCTTCAGAGTCTTAATTTGCTTATTATGAAAGAAGGGACTTTGACCGGAAATGGAACTTTCTTTAGTAATATTCATAATTAATGAAAGCACAATCCTAGATAACAGATGTATGGTCCTTTAACATAGGAGTAGAGGGAGAATTTTGGAAATCTAACCAGAAAGAAAAACTGAATCAACAGATACATGGACTTCATATGTCACATTCTGTGAATGTGACGTTGAATTTTAAAACCCTGAAAATTGCAGCTTATAACAGAACTGCTGACACAACCTCAAACACACTAGCAAACCAGAACCAGGTTGTTATGGCAACTAGAACACTCGGGTTAAGAAGAGGGAGAGAGAGGATCTTTGCATGTCAGATTTTGTTGCCACTTCCATTAGAAATACTAAAAAATGTTTATATATAATCTCAGAACTACATTCATCACAGCAATAAACAAGTCTCTTATTAACCTTTTGGAACAAAAAAATTAAAATGGGTTTTAAAACATTAAAATAAAATGCACTCTTCCTCAGGGAGCCCTAATCAATGCTTGCCACCAACTTAGGCTTGGCACACACCCCTGATCTTTCCACATTATACTAGCTATTCCTCCTTTGCATGAGCCATTTTACCTACTACTCTGTAGACATTTGAGTGGCTATCACAGTGACAATGATATTGTTCCTCATATGCATGTCTCCCCTACTCCACCTCAGCTGCTGGAGGGCAGAGTCCAGCACTTAGTCGCCTTCATAAATCAGTGCCTACAACAATGCAGGCATTTTCAGTGCCAAACTGTTTACTCAACTGAAGACTGAAGCATAAATCTTATCAAATTATAAATATCTATATATAAATAATGTAACATTTTACCTTGTCAAACATACTTCTTACAACACATATCATCTTTCTTATTATGCTTAAGAATCTCTGTTAAAAAAGAAATTGAGAAGTAAACAGTACATCTCCTGGAAGGAACTATAGGCTATGATTCCAATTCCTGGGCTAGTGTTCTAACACACCTACTGTTAACCAGTTGCAAGATCTGCATCCTTGGGTAAATGCCAACCCCTCAGATGCTCAGAATTCTTGTTACCAGAGATGCAGGGCAGAGGCCTGACTCTTGGGTTCCAATGAATCAGATCTGGTCACTTGCAAAAAAGCAAACAGAAAAGATAATGCTGAAAAGCAAGAAAGGAGCCTTAACCAAAATGGTCACACTGGGAAGACAAAGTGAGATCCAACATCTCAGCCTGTCTTCAGGGAATTGCCATGAGCTTTAGTTGAAGAAGAGGAAGAACTGGGGCAGCAACACGAGGTATGCATAGTTAAGCAGGCTTGGTCAATTGTGGTCTTCTGTGGAGGTAGCCTCCAGAAGTCCTCATCACTTGAGGAGGCAATTTCCATTTGATGCTCAGGATGTTTATCCAGCAAACCTGTAATCATGGAAGGAGGCCATTTGGTTCCCATGAGATGAATGCCCTATTTAGAGTGGTCATCTCACCAAGGGGTGATGTGCCTGCAAGGCTTTGCTCTTCCAGAGAGGTGTAGAACGAAGACCAAAGACTCTTAGCTGACACTCCAGAGGTCTGAGCAAGATACTGCAAAAGTCCCTGTCAATTCTGTCTCAGTCTTAAAGAGACATGAGATAGGTTAGGTAAATTTAGAGCTAAGAAACCTTGCACTACCCATTTTTAGATGAATACATCTTAAATGATTAACATACTGTGTTAGTCAGCTTTTCACTGTTGTGACCAAAATACCTGACAAGAACATCTTAGAAGAGGAAACTTTTACTTTGGCGCATAGTTTCAGAGGTCTCAGTCCATGACTGGCTGACTCCATTGCTCTGTGGCTGAGGTGAAGGGGGTTACAGAGGAAAAGTTGCTCAGTTCATGGCAGCCAGTAAGCAATAAGGGAGAAAGGGACCAGGGACAGATGTAGTTCAAGGTCACACCCCCAATGACCAACTTCCTCCAGCCACACACCACCTCTTACATTTACCACCCAATAATCCATGCAGCTAATTACTGAACATGGGTTAATCTACTGATGAGGCTAGAGTTCATGCTTTTGGGGGGAAATTCTACATCCAAACCATAACATGTGCCTATGTGCAGAGTTGAAAAGTTCACAAAGTTTTAAGCAATAAAGGAAACACATACAAAATGAAGGCAGAGATGACAAGGTTTATACTGCTTTTATTTTCTCACTGGACATCTACAGGCCTAAGTAAAGGTCACTGCTTTGAGCAAAAGTAGCCTAAGTTCCTGTTATAGTTGCATATAGAAAATGGGATGTCTGATCATCACCTTCCTGCCTATGAACCAGTATCACCAAGAAAAAAAATATTCTTAATTAAGGAGATATGACATGTCAAAAACCAGTCATAAGGATGTGGGAAAAAGGTACATTAGTGGGAATGCAAAATGGTGCAACCATTATGGAAAATGGTACAGAGATTCCTCAGAAAACTTGAAATGGAACCACCATTTGACCCAGTTATCCCACTCCTTGGTCTATACCCCAAGAACTTAAAATCAGCATACTACAGTGACACAGCAACATCAATGTTTATAGCAGCCCAACTCACAATAGCTAAACTATGGAACCAAACTAAGTGCCCTTCAACAGATGAAGAAAACATGATATATATGTATATATACAGACACACACACACACACACACACACACTCACACACATACATTTACACACCATATATATATATATATATATATATATATATATATAAACATGGAATATTACTCAAATTTAAAGAATGAAATTATTGCATTTGCTCCTAAATGGAGGGAGTTGGAAACTATCATGTTAAGTGAAATAAGCCAAACCCCAAAAAACCAAAGGTCAAACGTTTTCTCTGATATAAGAATGCTAATTCACAATAAGGGGGGTGGATAAGGAAGAATAGAGTTACTTTATATTGTGTAGAGGGGACTGAAGGGAGAGGAGCGGGTATGGAGGTAGGAAAGATAATAGAGTGAGACAGACATTATTACCTCATGTACATATGACTGCATGACCAATGTGATCCTACAATATGTACAATCAGAAAAATGAGAAATTACACTCCACTTATATATGATTTATCAAAATGTATAAATGCATTTACTGTCATGTACAAGTAATTAGAATGTGAAAAAATTTAAAAACACTCAAACGATTTTAAAATGATTCTCAACCAGGTTTGGGCAAGAAGCAGAGTACTGCATATTTATTCTTAGAGTGGCTTTTCAAACTGCACCCCATACAGGAAGATTGATTTATCAATTCTTTCCTACTTTCCTGGAATACTTGCCAGGAGAGAAGTCATGACTGGTACGTGTTACACATAAGTGGTGGAGACATGAAAAAACGCAAGGTTAAAAGCCGTCATGAGGGCTGGGGTTGTGGCTCGGAGGTAGAACACTTGCCTGGCACTGTGAGGACTTGGGTTCCATCCTCAGTACCACATTTAAATAAATAAAATAAGCATCCATTGACAACTAAAAAAAATTTTTTTTTTAAAAAAGCCATCATGAAACACAAAGCGGAGGAATCTATTTACACAGCTAACATATCAGAGCATGCTTATCCCCACGAATAAAGGTTCAAAGTATTCTTTTGCATTCCTCTAGTATTTGAGAAGGTAAGAACTACCAAATCCACCATTCAAATTATTCAATTTGTCCTGATGTTCCTCTTCCTAAACCCCCTCCTAATCCTTCCACAATTTCAGCAAATTTTTTCCTCTGTCCACAGTTACGCCAGTCAAACTTCTGGGTGTCATTCTCAACACTTCAATCTCATCACACCCAGGCACCCAACTGCCAACAAATTCTTTCATTTATAACTTCAAAATAACCCTCTAATCTGTCCATTTCTTCCCCTTTCTACTCTTCCTGCATTAGCCTAAGGAAGTGTCACATTTTGCCTGCATCATCACAATAACCTCCTTACTGCTCTGTCAATTGCTTAACTTAACAGGAAGCACTCAAAGCAATCCTTAAAAAACATGAAATCACGAGATTTCCCTGCTTGAAAAACTTTCTATAAGTTCCCTCATCTTACTGCATGTCATATCATGTGATCAAGATTGTTCTTCTTTATTCATTACTATACTAAGATGCATCTTCCATTTCTCACTTAGAGAATTCTACCCTAGAAATTATCTCTTAATAGCTCTATGTATTATCTACCTATTCTTGGAACTTTTCTCTTACCTTGGTCTTTCAAACAACACATGAAAGTGTTAAATGAAATCTAACCCAACCCACAGAATCCTCAACGCTCCTTATTCTGAGAACTAATGTCTACTCTTATAGTTGTCTTGCTGGCTATTCACTTAATGATTTCTAGGGCTATTTACATAGTTAGCCATTTATTGAAGCTTTTAAAAATAGACTAAGTTATTAACTTTTTTGAAATGTTTTTTGAATCTGAAATGTAACCCTCTTATTTCTATTGATCCATGGTTATTTCTGATACCATGCTACCTTTTCTTGACTGTTTATTCACATAAGCATTCAAGGATTCCACATTCTGTGTCTGTAGTATTCCATTTGATTTTTTATCTGAGTCCTTATTGGCTGGTTGTACGGATTATTTGCACTTGCTCACAAATATAATTAATGCTATAATTAACATCTTTTCATCAGTATCATGGCACAGGAATTAAGAGCACAGAACACTTAGGTTTGGATCCTAGCTCTGTCATTTACAAGCTCTACAAACCCTGGACTAATGACTTTAAATTCCATGTACCTTCAAGACTATTTTTTAAGAACTTTTAATGATACATAAAAAACATTAAAATTATATATCAATGGGGTACCATGTAATGTTTGATATATGTACACATTTCATAATGGTCAAATTAAAATAAACCTATATATATCCCTACAAACATTTACCATTTCTTTATAGTAAAAACTTTCAAAATCATTTCTTCTAGTTTTTGGAAATATACAGCACATTATTGTTATTTATGGATACCCCAGTATAAATAGTTCACCAGAGTTTCTTGCTCTTACCTAACCATAATTAAGTTACCCATTAATTCAACTTTCTCCGTCCCTCCCACCTCACCACTCTCTCCAGACTCTGGTGACCACCATTCTACTCTCAACTTCTGAGACCAACTTCTTCATACCCCCCGCATGAGTGAAATCACACGGCACTTGTCTTTCTGTGCCTGGCTTATTTCACTTAACACAATGATCTCCAATTCCATTCATGATGCCACAAATGACAAGATTTCATTGTTTTTATAGCTGAATAGTATTCCATTGGGTATATGTACAAGGATTCTATACTTTCAAAACTAGATCCACCATCCAGAAAGTCACTAATGTATAGTTTTCAGAATTTCCTACAGAGCCTGTTTGGATAAGAGACTGACAATGAACAAGCTTTCTACATTGTTACTGTTTACCTTGAAATATTTTTGCTCATTGCTTTCTGAATGTCACCCTCAATTTCTTTGAAAACTGAAAATTACCATTAGTTCAAAATATTTACCTATATAAAACACTGCTGTGAAATAGTATTGTAAAGTTGGTAATGACTACACCAAAATTTTAGCCTAAAATGGAAGCCCTAAAACACTCCAACAGTTATGCAGCCTATTTAAGAAAAGTGCATTAAAATTTGTTTAAAATGGGTGGCTGGACTACACTGTCTCTACAGTCCCTTCCACAAAGAATATTAAGTTAAGTTCCCATAATAATAGTAACAACTGCTGATATTTATTGAGCATTTGCCCCCTGCATGCCAGGCACTGTGCTCTGTGCTCTCCACGGGTCACTAGAACACATCTATAAGTGTGCTACCATGAGATGCTTCCCTCTTTAAACACCCTTATCAGGCAAGAGATCACCTGGAACCTGTACTTCTTATTAAAGATTTCTCTAGAAGAAAGCAAAATGGAGGCTCCCAGACCTCAGTGGGGCCTGCCTTATTTACCGGCACAGGAAAGAACGGGTTTTACTTTGTTTTGATTTTGGATAAGGTGCTTCCCCAAAGAGTAAATGCCTCGAGCTGCTGAGAAGGAATTAAAAAAAAAAAAGAAAATAATCAGAGCCCATTCAAATAATCCTACATACAAGAGAGAAAGGCTCTTTGCTAGACTGATGAAGATGCAGTACCAGGGCTTGTCAAGAAAACAGGAGTGATCCTTCTGGAGATGAAGAGCTACAGGTAGCATCAATGTAGCGTCAATAAACCTGGAAATCTCAAGGACCCTAAAAGTATATAATGTGAGTGGACCTAACATGCTGTCCTAAAACCACATGTTCAAGTATCTGTGCCCCACTAGACATCAAGGACAGAGACCTTGTTTTTTGTTGTTGTTGTTGTTGTTGTTGTTGTTTTTGTTTTGTTTTTTAACTTAACCCCAGGACATAGCATAAGCAGAATTTAATAAGTCTTTAATGAGAAATATTAGTAACCAATCTTCCCTGGAATATATCAATTCCACTTATAGGGCAAGGTTTGAAAACCAATTTTTCAAGGTGTGGTTTGGAGACCTCTAGTGGTTGTCTGCAGTTTACCAGAAGTCAAAATCTGAAGGGTGACAGGAAAGGGCCCAACATCAGAACATGGGTTGTAAGGCCCAGACCTTGAAAACAAATAGATTCTATGATGAAGAAATACACAAAGTTTAAAATGGAAGTTTTTCTTAAATCTTGAATTAGAATATTAAAATGTAATATAGTACATGAATTTGATACAAATGAAAAAAGAATTGTTTTCTAATAATTTTGTTGTCAAGTACAACATATCTAAAATAAATCTTTTAAAATCAAATTTTTTAAAAAACTGAATTAAACATAAATGACTAGTATTTTAAAACATATTTATGTTTGAGAGACCATAAAAGAATAGAATGTACAATTTGGGGAAGTTTAAAAAAAAGACATTCCTTGCTAAATACAAAGTATGGAAGATGAGAATAAAACATTCCTTCTAATAAAATGAGAATAAAACATTTCACTGTTCTCTTCTCAAAGACAACCAACTCTCAGGGTCACCTATAGGACATCTGAGATCCTAAAGAAACTGCAGATCTCATTTTGGTAGAATGTTGGTCATACTGAAGAGGAGTCTAGACCTATGTTCTAGGTCACAGTGATCTGTATTCCCAGTAAGGAATCATACTGGACCCTGGAACCACCAGGCCTGGATTCATACTATAGTTCAACATCTCCCTGGCTGAGTAAACTTGAGTAAGTGACAAACTCTCTGTTCCTCAGTTTCCTCTTTTATAAAATAGAAATAACAGTCTCTAGTCTGTGCCTCAGAGCTGTTAAAAGTAAAATGCATTATACAGTACATCCAAAGAACTGAGAGCAGTGTCTTATACCTAGTAAAGACTAAATCAGCCACTAAAAAATTACCTAGCATGACCCAAGTAAGCCAACAAAGATTTGAAGTCTTTAACAAGAACAAAAAAACATATTTTAGAAAAAGCATACATGATTTTACAGCACTCTTAAAAAATTTAACTTTTCTCCCTAGTTTAGTAACTAAAAAATACTCACATTCAAGTGAGATGATGAATATTTGAAATGTCCTAAAAAGAAGTAACTGTCACAGAAGACATCATTAACCACAAACTTGACTTAGGAACTTCAGAACATAAAGAGGAGACTTTTTTCTCCCACTGTAAAAGCTGTTATAGTTTTACAAAGGCTCAAATAGCTGTGAGCATACTTCTAGGTATGGAACAAATGTTATAGCAAGAAAAAAGCCTTGCGGGGGATAATTTTTCTTACATATAAAGTTATTTAAAAATGTATGAAGCCTATGAAAACTTTTGAAGTTGTTTAGTCAACTTTAGAGTGGAAACAGGAGAATTTAGTGAAAACTAAATATGAGAATAAAAGGAGGTACAAAAATAGAAGACGAAAATTGAGACATCAAAAAAAGAAAACTACAATAAATAAATAAAAAGAAAACCATTTTTTAGCATATGCATCAAAGAACAATACTATTTACAGAGGCAATTCCTTGCTTCAAATCACAAGGTTTGACCAATAGAAAGTAAAAAATAAATGTAGGTTTCTATAAAAAAAGATCATCAGGGCGCTGGGGAGATAGCTCAGTTGGTAGAGTGCTTGCCTTGTAGGCACAAGGCCCTGGGTTCGATCCCCAGCACCAAAAAAAAAAAAAAAAAAAAAAAAAAAAAAACAAAAAAAAAAAACATCAGGACACCAAGAGCAAAGTCACAATGGCTGAGGTACACCTCTTTTGATTTTTGAATTCTCTAAGTCATCAACTGAAGTAATGTTTTTCTATTAATTCAGTGTATAACCAGGTCACTGGAGATAATGATTCAAAACAGAGTGGGAACTTACAGCCCAAGTGCACTTACCACTTTATTCTAGCTCCTTACATAACCACAATTTCTCCAACCATATGAAGTTCTCCAGCAGAACCTGCATGTTTGCAAATTCATTTTTGATACTGACATTACTTTATAAATACTTAAGGAGAAAAACTACAGAGACAACTTGGAGTTGAAGCATTTAGGTTCACCTTTTCCCACTTACCTGTATATAATGGTCATAGTCTGTAACCATTTACTAAGCTTTTTCAATAAGTGATCAGCATGTATGTAAGTTACACACACACTCATCCTTGTTTAGCAAGATTTAAGAGATAAGGCATAATTTGAGAACATTTAAAAGTGACACAGTTACTAAGCATTTGTGCAATAATATGACATATGACAGGAATCATAGCCAAGAGACAGCACCTATGACCTATGGGCATGCTGGGAGAGGGGCATGCTGGGAGAGGAGCATTCTATAGCTCTTCATAGAAATGGGACCACAGTCCTCAGTAGTGACTTTGCACCTACATGGGCACACAAAGACATAATTTCCATTCATGTTCTTTGAATGGCTCCCCATATTTCACCTTCCCAATTCTCATTCATCTAGCCAGTTAAGAAGATGAAAGGAGAAAGAACTTCAATGAGAATGAATTTAATTAGGGGAAGATATGGCTCACACGTTATTTCAGGACCTCATGTTATTGCACGCTGGAAAAGTTAGATACACAATCAAATTTTATCAGGAGCTAGCAGTTCACCCTTATTTTTTTTTTTTTTTTTTTTACATATGGCAATGATGCTTATTTTTTTTCCCTTCCCCCCCACCCCTCCCACCCCTCTTTTCCCTCTATACAGTCCTTCTTTCCTTCATTCTTACCGCTCTCCTTATCCTTAACCCTAAACCTAACCCTAAACCTAATGCTAAACCCTCCCACCCCCCATTATATGTCCTCATCCACTTATCAGCGAGATCATTCGTCCTTTAGTTTTTTGAGATTGGCTTATCTCACTTAGCATGATAATCTCCAATTTCGTCCATTTGCCTACAAATGCCATAATTTTATCATTCTTCATTGCGGAGTAATATTCCATTGTATAAATATGCCACAGTTTCTTTATCCATTCATCAACTGAAGGGCATCTAGGTTGGTTCCACAATCTGGCTATGGTGAATTGAGCAGCAATGAACATTGATGTGGCTGTATCTCTGTAGTATGCTGATTTTAAGTCCTTTGGGTATAGGCCAAGGAGTGGGATAGCTGGGTCAAATGGTGTTTCCATTCCAAGCTTTCTGAGGAATCTCCACACTGCTTTCCAGAGTGGCTGCACTAATTTGCAACCCCACCAGCAATGTATGAGTGTTCCTTTTTCACCACATCCTCGCCAACACCTATTGTTGCTTGTATTCTTGATAATCGCCATTCTAATTGGGGTGAGATGAAATCTTAGGGTAGTTTTGATTTGCATTTCCCTTATTACTAGGGATGTTGAACATTTTTTCATATATCTGTTGATTACTTGTACATCTTCTTCTGTGAAGTGTCTGTTCATTTCCTTAGCCCATTTGTTGATTGGATTATTTGTATTCTTGGTGTAGAGTTTTTTGAGTTCTTTATAGATTCTGGAAATTAGCGCTCTATCTGAGGTATGGTTGGCAAAGATATTCTCCCACTCTATAGGCTCTCTCTTCACATTTCTGATAGTTTCCTTTGCTGAGAGAAAGCTTTTTAGTTTGAATCTATCCCAGTTGTTGATTCTTGCTTTTATTTCTTGTGCTATGGGAGTCCTGTTAAGGAAGTCTGATCCTAAGCCAACAAGTTGAAGATTTGGACCTACTTTTTCTTCTATAAGATGCAGGGTCTCTGGTCTGATTCCGAGGTCCTTGATCCATTTTGAATTGAGTTTTGTGTAGGGTGAGAGATAGGGGTTTAATTTCATTCTATTGCATATGGTTTTCCAGTTTTCCCAGCACCATTTGTTGAAGAGGCTATCTTTTCTCCATTGCATATTTTTGGAACCTTTGTCTAGTAAGAGAAAATTGTATTTATTTTGGTTTGTGTCCATGTCCTCTATTCTGTACCATTGATCTACCTGTCTATTTTGGTACCAATACCATGCCGTTTTTGTTACTATTGCTTTGTAGTAGAGTTGAAGATCTGGTATTGCAATACCCCTGCTTCAGCAGTTCACCCTTATAAGGAAAATGAAATTCATGGGGGATGGAACTTGATATCAGCAGAAAAAGTATGTTATAGTCATTGGTTAACATGAACACAACAGCCCCACTGGGTAGATTTTTTACTTTTCTCATTTTATATTTTCACAGATGTCACATTCAAACAATGAAGTGGCTTAAAACTTGGAAAATTTATTGTAGGAGTGTTCCACTATATTTGATAAAGTAACAAGTAAGGTAGTTTTTTTTTTCAACCATGAAGGAGAACTGATTGTGGAATGCATTTAATTAAGTTGTCCAGTCCAAAAGATAGCCTCAAGAGCTTGAGTAGAATCTTAAACTACATCCCCCAGACCAAATCACAAAAAAAAACCTGTAGAAAGCAACAAATTAAATCAGTGACTCATCGTTACCATATAAATTGACATTACTTTGTGGTATCATGCAATATTAAGCGGGAAAAGATCAATAAAATACTCAAATGAGATATGTTCTTTTGTGTATTCATATTACAAATGTATACAGAAGACAACTAAAATCTACTTTTTTCACGTGATCATGGAAGTGTTTAAATTTCTAATGCCTAACAAATAAAAAAGGTATGCTTTAGATTCTTACTTAAAAAAAAAAAAAAAAGAACCTACATAAAAAGACAGTTTGAGATACAAGAAATTTAAAGTGGACTGGAAAGTATGTCATCCCAAGAATTATGCATTCCATTAGGTGTGAAAATGATACAGTGGTCATGTGGAAAAGTGTCCAAATTTTTTTTTTATATAAGCATACTAGGGGCTGGGGAGATAGCTCAGTTGGTAGAGTGCTTGCCTTGTAAGCACAAGACCCTGGGTTCGATCCCCAGTACCCAAAAAAATAAAAAATAAAAAAAATAAATAAGCATACTAAAGTATGAAGAAGTGAAGTTATATTTGCTTTAAAAAAATCTTAATTATCAAGTTTGGGTAATGGGTTTATAGGTATTCATGTATTAGCTTTCAGAATTGTATGTAAATTAAAAATTTTATAATAATTCAAGCATTTAAACATTCTGTTGTCTAGAGACACTCCTAAAGACTCTATGAACAAGCAGAAAAAGACATTCTTGCCAGTTTTAAAAACTGAAGTATAACTCTAATTGACATTTTAGAGCTGTATTTTATACAGCTAATCAGAATTTCATCTAAGAAAAAAATTGCCGTAAAGACCCTGTTAAAATTTTATACCAAATGATGACTCATAATACTTTATTCCAAAGCAACAAAATGCACATGTCCAAAAGATAAATTAAAAACAGGTGTGTCTCTCATTTTAAAAACAGCCTTTCCCAGTCACAAACCTTTAAAACTCAATATAGTCTTTCCATCTCATACTTCTTAAAATTTATTTTCCTTCTTTAAGAAAGTTATAATATGAGTAAACAAGTGAGCAAAATTTCTGCAAATAATGCATAGCAAAGAAGGGGGGGTGGGGGGGAACCCCAGCCAAAAGGGCTCACAGGGAGAAATGAACATTTTCAAAAGCATTTTGGAAGCTTATTACAGCTACCTCTCTACACCAAGCTCTCTTTTTCCTCCCAAATACGTCATTTAACTGTCTGTCAAAATAACTCTTGCCCATTCTACCTGATCACACTCAAACCTGCAGCTTTTCCTGGATTCACTTCTCAGTGACAAGCTGCTCGGAGAGCACCTATCAACACGAATGTGATCATCTGCTGTTCCTTTCTTCCTTCCTTTCAAGGCATACTGCTGTCCATCAGAAGTAATTAATGGGTTTGTTATGTATGAAAGCGTCATTGCATCAGTTTGCTGTCTGGTTTCAATAGCTCATATCAGCTCTTCATTCATGCCAAGTGTGCTCACTGTCCGAAGATATGATAAAGCTGTACTTCCTTTTGGATTTTTCCCTCACTATTCAACACAAGTGCACCGCAACTATGTGTTACAGAAGCACAAGGAGGACAGAAGAAACCCCTTCACCCTCTGCAGAAAGGCAGCTAATGGACTAAAAAAAAGTTGGTAAGAAGAAAACCAAGGGAAGCAAGAGGGTGCAAGAGAACGTCCATGCTTCTACAGATATTAATTGTAAAGCAATGTGATTTGAGAGTGTGAGTGGTTCTGAAATATGGACCAGCAGAACTTTTCCAGAGGGTAAAACGTCTGTAGAAACAACCAGGATTTCTCACTGCTGAAACAGTCAATGAATTTTTAATAAGTTCTGAACACTGTGGTCAGATCAACTGCTATTATCTGATAAAGGCAAAATTCACCCTTCAAATTCTATAATCCTATTCAAATGGAGTCTTCATCTGCCGTGTGCTGTCCTGACTAATGCTACAGGATTATCAGGAATACAGGCAGAGACACTGCAAGAAATAAGACACACTGGGATATGAATACACCAAAGGGAGTGAAGAAGGCATTTCGGGTACAAAAACTGCTATTTCCAGCTGGATTTCAAGTTACTGAGCTTCAAACCAACCACTGCCAGGTAAGGTTTGATTTTATGACATTAATTTATAGCTTGACTACTACAATTAAATCTGCTGTTGCTATGAATGAGCCAGTAGATTTGAATTTCATGCAGTTCTCTCTGAAGCTTTATGTAGATTTAAGTCTTCTGAGGTAAATACTTGTTTCTACTTATGTTGTATAAATGTGTCACTTATAACTAATAATAAAACATCCCCCCAAATCCCATTTTTCACTGGATCCATCCCATCCCATCTTTGTCTTCATTTTTTTAATCCCAATTTTGTTGTATTTAGAAGCTTGAAAAAAATGCGTGAGACGAGCCCAGAATGGTGCATAAGAATCATTCACAGATGCTTTTTAACAATCAAAAGAACTTTATTTTCCAGGGCACTTGGTAAAACAAAAAAAATTAATGAGCATTTTAATATTTGTTAATGTAAAAGAACAAAGCTCAAAGACTGATTTTTATTTTTAGGAAAAAAAAAAAAAAACAGCCGTGATGTCATTCATTCACACTAAAGAAAACCAGGGTCTAGTAAATGCACACTACTAGAATGGGGCTCATTTACCCTAAAAATAGTAGGATGTGTTCTTACCAGACTGAATGAGGGTAATTTTCTTATTTAACAATAGAACAAAAAGATGTCTGGTACATTAAAATCTCAAAGTTTTAACTCAGTTCAATGGTCCAAACTGTAAAACGCAAAGAACTAGGGAAACCATCAAAGAACTTTAAAGGATACAATGCCTTTTTTAAATTCCCTGGAAATTACTCCGTGATGAGACTTCTACAGACTCTTGGCAAAAACAAAGGAATGTCAGACTTCTTCAACTGATATTTTTATTCCCTACATAAAAATCAACCACATGTAACCATTTTCATTTAAGTTCAATAGAAAGAGATTCATAATGTAATCTTATAAAAAAGCCCTACAACAAATCATACTTCTGTTACCTCTTTAGAAGAGATGAGGAGGGGGCTGGGGTTGTAGCTCAATGGTAGAGTGCTTGCCTAACATGTGTGAGGCACTTGGTTCGATTCTCAGCACCACATATAAATAAATGAATAAAATAAAGGTATGTCAACATCTAAAATAAAAAATATATTTAAGAAAGAGAGATGAAGAAAGCAATAAAAGCAAATCCCACCTAATTGTGGAGATCTTCTAAAGTAAGGGAAATTATCAGAAGTGATACTGTCCTAAAATCAAATATGAAATTCTTTTCTTACATTTCACTAGATTCCTTTTTTCAAATTTTCATTAAGACAGTGAAATACATAATCCCTTCACTCTTTTCAAGACAGTCTACAGGAGACTTAATCTCATAAGTCCTTTGCTTCTGAAATCACTACAGAATTCACCTGCCATTTTCCAGCACTAAAGGAAAGCAGCAATCTACACACAAGCAATGATTGTACACTATACCGATTTACTTCAAAGATATTTAGAAACTTCATTTGTGTGCCAATACCATTTCAAAAGTAAATTATTGATTTTTTAAACCTGAGCAAGAACCCTTAGGGTTTTTTTTTAATCTATTTCCTCCATCTATAAAATAATATTTTATAAATTAACATGCTTCAACAATATATTTTAAATAAAAAACCAATCAATATTTCTAATCATAATTAAAGGCAGTTTAAACCTGGACAAAAAGAACACATACTCAATTTGTTTCTAATAAATAGAATGAAAGGGAACATAAAATAATATT
Source organism: Sciurus carolinensis (assembly GCF_902686445.1). NCBI lineage: Eukaryota > Metazoa > Chordata > Mammalia > Rodentia > Sciuridae > Sciurus > Sciurus carolinensis. The sequence continues at coordinate 118,588,917 of NC_062214.1, forward strand.
CCAGAATTTTCTGGATTTTATTTACTCATTGTGATGTAAACAAAGACTCATGCCCACTGGTTGGGGACTCTGCTTCCATAGCTCATCCTCTAAAAACAATGGATACAATAGCACCCCACTTTAATTCTTGTCAGCATTGGTCCCAATGAATCTCCACTTTTTCCTGCCTAAATGGAGGCTTTTCTCATTTAATAATCCATTCTGAAAATGAATATTTGCAAGTTCAGCAACAGCTTTCAAAAAATATTCTAAAGTAATTTTCTTCATTTTGGTGAAAAACTGGATAAAGACATTAGCTACTTTTTAACCATTGATAAATAATGTGTTAAAAAGGTGAAAAATCCTTCAATTTTAGCATCTCATTGGTACAAATGATACAGGATTTCATGCTGCTATCTGAAAATTTGATTTATTTATGGGGATTTTCCCCTGGTATTAGTAGATTTAACAGATTTTGAACATTCTTGGAAAATATTCAATGACTGCTAATTGTTTCTATAATTTAGAATGCATCATATTTACATATTATATAAAAGTAACTATTGAGTATTACTGGTTTCTTTCATAGAAATGGAGTAAATGTTTGATCACTATATCCTTATAGTAATATCTATTACAATTTATCCTTAGATTTTGGTCATTAACAATCATCTAAAAGTTATAAGCTTTTTATCTGCCACATGAGAAAATAAAATAGGTATATGGGTCAAAACAGAGCACATTCATTTAGTGTCTTTGTTGACATACCAAAACTTTGGCATTTTGTCTAAAATGCAAGCAGCATAATTTCATGTATAAAATTGAAAATATACCTAATATCCATTTTTTATTAACAATTAAATAGACTGACCCTACATAATATTTTTAAATATACTATGTTTATTTGTATTCATATTCTTTTGACTTTCAAATTTTTAAAGTTTAGAAAGAATTTCATTCCAGTATAATGGTAAAAGTGTTTAAAGTTTAATTCAATAAGACATTTCAACTAGCCACTATACTTGTTCCTTCTTATGGCTAATTTTCTTCATGAAGTGGCTGAATTTGAATAAGGATGTAGTGCAGCAAGAAGATTCACCTCCTCTCCCGCATTTTCCTGCTGGGAGAGAATAATCTTTGGTTTGTGACATCACAGTCTGACTGGTGAAGTGGCTCTGATATCAAACAAATGATTATATCCTTTCAATGTGAACAGGCTGGGAAGAGATGTGAGCACTATCATTTCAAGTCCTGTCTCCAAGACACCAAAGAGATCATGACAGGAACTAAATTAGAGAATGAAGCTTGTATTGCATTTGTCACTTTCTCAGTATCAACTATTTAAAGATAAAAGTATGATTTCACAGTTTATTTCATTAATAATTTAAAAGAGAGAGTAAACATCATGTTAAATTCACAGATGAGGATAAAATGGGAGTGAGGAAAATACGAGTTAGCAAGCAGACAATAGTGAAACAATATGTCAGAGAACCAAGGAAGAGGTACAGAATTCCCCTGGGTTCAAACACTGATGCTACTCAGGAAATTGAAAAAATTATCAATATACTCAAAATGGGAGGGATAATGAGAAAGAAATCCCTAAATATCAATTATAAAGTGATCCCATAACAGATTAATTAGTATGTGACTTATAAACTAGTGATGTAACACTAGGGCAGGGAGGGGGCTGGTTAACATGCTTCCAAGAAAACAAGAATTCATAAAAAAGAGGAATCTCTAATTAGCAAAACTACTGTGTTCTATGAAACTCTTCAACAAAAATTTGGAAAAATAAGTCAGAAGTAGAGTTCAACATTGCAAACAAAAATAAGAGCTCCTCTTGCAACACAGTTATAGAAACCACCTTTCCTCTTTTCATCATCTTTGTTCACAGCCATAGCTAGTGTCAAAGAACAAAGCAGACCATCCAACAGCCCGATTCAAACTACCAGTATCTGCAGTAGCCTCCTAGACTCAGAATGTACATTAATATTATGTGCATAAAACAATAACAACCACATACACAATTACAAGACAAGCTGGGATCTTATTAACTATAGTCACAGTGTACTTGAGAAGATGGTGTGTTAGAGAATTCTTAGAGCATTTATCTGCTCATCTACTCCTATGTACTGGGTAATTACAACCACCATTATTCAACAGTTGTTGGAAGATCCTGACATCCTCCATTTTTCACACGGTGCTGGAAATATTAGTGAAATAACTCAAGAATCCAGACCAATCAGAAATCACTTTTAGAGATCTGTCATTTAGTCTCACACTATTGTCATCAGAAGAGATGGGCTTTCCCATTTGTTTATTACCACTATTAGAAATGTAGCACTAAATAATATGCTCTTTGAATAGCAAAAGCCACAATGTCCAGTCCAGTTATCCCAATAAAAATCTCATTGTTCACATAACTTTCTTGGTACAATAACCTACATGGCCTGGTTGATGCATAACTGAAATCTATCAGGTTTAGTATGTAGCAAGGTACTACTCTAATACTTAATGCTTCATCAATTGTTTTTTCCTTCACATGTGTTGCAAGGACAGTCCTCTACATGTAGTAATCTTGGGATAACGTGTGGTAATATCTATAGAACAATCTTTCATGCCTAGAAACTTCCTTAGTGCTTTGAAAAATCTCTTTTATAATACTTTGATTGCATTAAAAATCTATTCACATACTGGTTTGTGAAACTGTGCATTCCTTATATAAAAACTCAAGAATAAAGGACATTTCATTTGTCTATTTTCAAGTAAGCTCAGAACTAGTTAATAGAGGTGTGCTGAATGAATGTGAAAATCTATCCTAACACAGTCTGAAGTATAATCTCAAACAGGCAGAAGAACACTGATCCTAAAATACACCTCAGTTTCACTTCAATGGTAGTGGGCAAGTAAGTCAACCACAGAAAGTCTTAATATGGAGGGGGGGCGCTTTTGATGCAGTAATACTGAAATAATAACATTTGGAGATCATATATGTTAAAGATAACATAATATTATAAGGTATGAAAATACAGGATAGCAAATTTACTCTTTACACTTTTCCTATACTTAACATGTAGAAATCACATGTACAGGAGCATGTTGTGATCTAGAACTTCACCAATAGTTCAAAAGGATCAAAATTGGTCTTGATATTTTAAAAAGTGATTGTAAGAATTTGGATAAACATTTTTCAAAAGAAATTGAAAAGATATCATACTCAGCTTTCTCCTGAAAGATGAATGGGGAAAGTGATTCTTTACATTTATTCTCCTTTGCCCCCTCCACCCCAGAAACCTATTTAAGTATCAAGTTAAATCTCCCAAGTCCGCAGAAACTCAAAGGTGTAATGTTTTCTCTCATGTGCAGAAGCTAGAGTAAAATACAGAAAAGGAGGAGGGAGGGACAGGATAACAAGGGGGAAATCAGTAAGGTAAAAGGGGATCAAAAGGCAGAGTGGAAGGATGGGTAAGGGGAGGCAATGCAGAATGAATTCTTAAAAAATCATGTTATAAACATATATAAGCACACCACAGGGAACTTCACCTTTATACACAGGTAGAAACAACCAATCAAACATAAATAGACAAGTGAAAGGAAGTCTAGCAGAGGAAGGAATGTGGGAGGGTAAAGGAAGACAGGGAGGAACAGTGTGAGGGATGGGGGTATCATGATTCCACACATGTATGAGTTTGTGGGGATGAACCCAATATGTGTAACTATGAAGTTCTAATTTTAAAAAAATCTCCTGGGGCTAGAGATATAGTTCAGTTGGTAGAGTGCTTGCCTTGCAAGCATGAGGCCCTGGGTTCAATCCCCAGCAAGGAAAAAAAAAAAAAAAACTCCTAAGTTTGAGTCACAATTGAAGACCTTCAAGTTTCCCTATTAGTTAAACCTATGCCAACAAACAGATCTCTTTAAAAGTAAGAACAAGGGCTGGGGATATAGCTCAGTTGGTAGAGTGCTTGCCTTGGAAGCACAAGGCCCTGGGTTCAATCCCCAGTACCGCAAAAAAAAAAAAAAAAAGGTAAGAATGAAGGCCAAAGTCTAGGCTGTGCACATTCTCTGATAGAAAATGAGAAAAGCAGTGTTGCAATAGGCCAGCATGGAGGAGAACACACCAAAGCATGTGTTGCTCAGGGTAGAGTTAGTTGTATTCTAGGGGTGCTCGGGGCTTGTGGATAAATGTGCCCAGGAGTCCAAGAAACCTGTGGTTTAATTGGTGTGCACAACTCAAGATCTAGAGCTTTGACATCAAATCATATTTTAGCAATGCTACTTCCTTTCAAACACGATCTTGTGCAAAATATCAAGGTATGAAGCATATAAAAGCAGATTTGTCCTGGTTGGACTGAAAAAGCTCAGAGCCCAGAGGCCCCATCTCACCCATCTCCCCTACACTGTTTCTGAGCATCTCCTACACTTCCTCCCACACTTTCTACACACCACCTAAGGTATATTTGTTGTAACTGTTCTGCCATCTAGAGGATTCACAAAAGTATACTTCTCCATTTTAATACACGTTTCTGATTCCACAAAGACACTCCAATCTAAAATTCCTGGTATGAATTATGTCAAGCAATAAAGCAATAGTATTTTCTAGCCCAAGAGGACACAGGTTGCAAAACAAAGCTGCTTAGACATGTGTAATGTTACACATTATTCTGTTGCCTCGACAATGATCAAGCAATCAAGACCTAGAATTTAAATAAATTACAAGTTGATTTTTAAAAAGGACTAAACATCCATAATTTGGGTTGAAATCTGAAATTAACTCTCAGAAAATTATATCATTTGCCATCAAGAGGTAAGGCACAGAAATGAAACTGAAAATTTGTCATAACAACTCAGAATTCAGTATGAGAAATCAAGAGAACTCAATTGTTGGAAATGCAATAGGCAAAACCTTTTAATATTCTTTTATGTAATAATATTGCAACAAACATTTTAGTTGTCTTGAACAGATTCCAGGTCTGTAAACTCTGCAATTTACTTGACTTTAAAAGTGAGTCAGAGCTCAAGTATTTAAACTTGAGTTTCCATGTATAACTTAATATTATAGCAAGATATAGTAAAGAGAGCTACAAAAGAGGAAATATAATCTTCCATCCAAAAAATGTTCCAATTACTATATTGTAACATACTAGTTTTTCTTTTGGATTTTAGGATTTTTTTTTGGGGGGGGGGCTGTTTAATTGGCTGGTTCAGTTTTTTAAATTATTGTTGCTTTGTTTGTTGTTGTGGGGGTGAGCACAGGGCTGGGGATTGAACACAGGGCCATGCACAAGCACTCTACCTCTGAGCTACATCCCTAGCCCTCTGCTGGTTATGAGATAATTTATTCATTTCCATTCAGTGATCCTCACCAGCACTGTTCTACTCACCAAGGAATTCTTATAACTATTACTCCAAAATCTCAAATGATTCCTATTTTGAAGCCAATCTCCTAAGTGGACAATGAAAATAGATTCAAGAATTAAAATTCAGTTAGGCAACATACCTTCATTCTCTAAGCATCTGAGGTGCTGGTTATAATTTATATTCTTCATTATGGTTTTTAAGGGTCAGAATGAGCTGGGTACTGACACATGCCTGTAATCCCAGCAACTCAGGAGGGCTAAGGCAGGAAGATTCCAAATTCAAAGCCAGACTCAGCAACTTAGTAAGGCCCTGAGCAACTTAGCAACACCCTGTCCCAAAATTAAAAATTAAAAAAAGGTTGGGGATGTGGCTCAGTGGTTAAACGCCCCTGGGTTCAATCTTTGGTACCCAAAAAAATCAGAATGAATTATTCAACTGTCTTCATTACAAATATTTTCAATAAATGCAAATAAAATACCAAGACAAAGAATTTCTTAAACTCATTATAGCGTGCCTGTCTCAGATGCCCAGCTGAACTTTTGAAACAAATATCCTAGACAAAGCCATAGGCTACCCTTTTTTTTTTTTTTTTTTTTTCCCTTTCCCTGTACTCTATCCTGCAGCCTCTGAGCTGGCCTCCTGTGGTGCCATGTATTCTGGATAGAAGTAAAATAATGAATATTACAGGATTTCTTGGGGGAAAAGGCTAACTTTCAACAGTGATTTCTTAATCAGAAAAGAGATACATAAACTCATGGTCACAACAGCACAAACTAGTTTTGGGCACGATGAATACCTTGTACAGAAAAAAGAATTTGGGTTCTTTGATTGGTACCAAGGAGCTTAGGAAACTTTAAAGTACCTGTCTCTTTACTGTCTTCATGACAGAAAATCCACCCACTACCTTTTTCAGGAAAAAATTAAGCAGAACCCCACAATAACTACTACATATAAAGGGAATACAAAAGGCTGGGCTTCTAACTTGAGACAGGAAAGATGATATCAGGATAGTTATTGAGAATGAATTACCGTCCTGTCATCTTGAGAGGCATTATTTCTCATATAGTGCTACCACAGAAGATCATCTGATTAACATTTCAAAAATGTGGAAGATGAGACAAAGACAGATTCAAACAAATTCTCTTCTCATCACCTCCTCCTACTCTCCCTTACCTCCATTCACAAGCACATAAAGTATGCACATCACCACAAATTCTAATTTTGCACATTCAAATTCTCGCCCATGAAGGGGCTATGACTATTTACTTAGATTCAGGCTGTTGCTTCCAAGTTCAGCGGCCTTACTGAGCACAGCTCATATATTATCCCTCCGTCAAGAATGCTTTGAAAGAAAGAATGGTCCAAGCATACTTTTCTTGTCATTACAGCCCCATGCACACATGTCTGTGGAATTTTGAGACTTTAAATTCTTTGACTACTTCTACAAATGGAGAATCACAGATTCTCTATTATACTTAAGTTTCTAATATGATCTTGGGGGCAAGTTAGTCCTTACTGTTAAAGCAGCTGGATTTAAATTAAAAAGGCCTATTGCAAAATTCACTATCCCTGCTTAAAAGTACAAATGAACTAATCCAGAAAAGCTTAGAGATTCAAGTAGAAAGAAGAAAATTTCTCTTGCAAACCCACTGTAGACCTGGGAGGACTCTCAAGGGATTTGTGTGAAAAGGAAAAGAAGTACACTTAAAAAGTAGAAATGAAAATTACATTGTACAAATTGGTCCCTGAGGGGTCTGAGAAAAAGCAGAAATCAGTCTTGGGTTTTTCCCTTTCCCATGGTTTCTATACTTAAGAATCATCATAAGGATGTAAATCATAAACAGAAACCAGAGAGCAATACTCACCTGAACCCTAAAGATAAAAAACCTAACAAGAACAAAGGTAAGAAATGGACACAAGAAGCAGATATATGACCATGCCAGGCAAGAGTAAGGAGTAGAGGCAGCAGAGTAAGATGAACCAAAAAAAGATAATAGTTGGAACCTACGGGCTCATACAGAACTCCAGGTTTCTTTTTTATCCAGTGTGAATCTGTTTCAGAAGGTCTACGTACTCGAGAATATTCCAGATCTTAACTCTGGGGGGTAAAAAAAACAAAATTAAAATGGATGTATACTGCATTCATTTTAGAGACTGCACTATCCATGAACCTACAGAAAACATTCTTCTTTGAACAGTTCATCTACAACGAGGTCTTAGGTTAAACCACAACCTACGCAGTTTCCCCATCTGAAAAGTGAAGATTTGGACCAAATGATATCTAAGATTGTTTTTGAGATGAATATTGTATGATACCTGAAGAATGAGGGGAAAGATACCAGTGGTTTATAGCATACCAACCTCTCTCAGCCTAAGTAACTGACACCCTCAGGAGTCTTAAAGAGCATCTGCAGAGAAACAATAGGTACCTCCAGTGATCAAGGAAAAAGCAACTATATATGGCTGTACATTTTTCTTATGTCAACTGTTGGTCATTAGAATAGCAGGAGCAATGCAAAAGATCTAAGATTGATAGTAAAGGAAACTGTTCAGGTGAACACTAACTTTTTCTAGCTATGATTTCAATATGTACTGAAAGCTTTTAATTCTCTATTCTATGGGTTTCAAAACAAAAGTCAACTCATTTTTTCACTGTTATTTTGGATTTGAAGGGAAAAAAGCATAAGAATAATAAAAATATTTAAGATACTTTCTTAAATAGGATGGATACATGTTATTTTTCAAAATGATCCCTTGGTAAACTAGTATGGCTCATAGCAACCAGGCACAGCAGAGATGTACAAGGAAATCAAATATGTACAGCTGAAGATACATTATTTTAAAGTAATATTAGGAACAGCAAATTCTTATTTAGAAATTACACTATATAGCTGACAGACATGCACACTCCCACACAGACTAGATTTAATATCTTTTTGTTAGCAGCACACCTTTCAAGAATCATTGCCCTGGGAATGTCTTAGCTTGATAAGACCTCACTGAGATGGCCTTCTTTAAAGTGACTGCAGTGAACCTGTTGCTTTACATTTATAAGGACATTCTAGTATAGTCCCAAACACAACACTCCAAATGTATTGCTTCCCAGGAAATAAATACTCCCTCTGATTTCTCCAGTTTAGGGCTGATGGCCACATGCATCATGATCACAAACTGGGGATATTAAACGTACACATATGGGTTTCCTGGGAGAGGTGCCCTGAAAGTGGGCAAAGTACAGATAGGTACATAAAACCCTGGGCATTACAGTAGGTAATCGAGTGTCTAAATAGGAAAGAAAATGGAGCAACAGAAAAGGAAGAGGCTAGATCTAAAGACAAAGTTGCCCCTCATTTGATGCTCTGATAATTATTTGTACCCAAAGGGAACCCAAACTTACTTCCTGCCCCAAGTAGAAGTACAGGCAAGTATCTTAAGTAGTTCCTGAGTCCTATTCCATTTCTTTAGTATGAAAATTACTAACTTGCAATACAATTCTGACTTCAATACATTAGGGGAAAAAGAGCTCTCATATAGCTAAATCTAGTCTACCCCAAACACGGTATCACGAGAGCTTCCTATGAAAAGGATTCCAACCCAGGATTCAGAAACACTTCACAAATGAATACCTCATTTTAAAATAGGGATCATCAAGTTTTTTAAATGCTATGTTCTACTGAGTTATACAATCGCAACTTTTTCCAAGACTCCTCCAAACTTTGGCAGAAATTCCTCTTGATTTTTCTCTCAAAAATCACTAAGGGGAAGATATCTAAGCAAGAAAGCCAAAGGTAATGTGAAAGATATTAAGAATACAGGTGCCTTATCAGTTTTCCTAAAAATTATGAAGCAGATGAATTTATTTAACTTTCATCACACACAGCTTGTAACACATAATTATCCTTTTGCTCGAGTTCATAATTATCAGCAGTCAAGAAAACCTCATTTCCATATTAGAGCTCCTGAATACCCCTGTCATAATACTATTAAGTCAGAGTTGAAATAAATGCAGATTTTCCCATGTTAATGAAACAGGTAGTGAGTAATAAGAGTAATGTTTCCACTGTCATGATCAGATCAAAAGTCACCAAAACTAAACAACATTATCAGTTTCTTTAAAAGCAGCCAAAAGATTTTTGTGTTTTTAGCAATACTAAAAAGGGGAAAGGAAAAAATTCCAAACACTGAAATGATTTGTTTTCCATACAACACTCCAAGAGGACCTATTACTGCACTACCGACTGTGCACATACTGCAGAGGGCACTATAATGACCCTAAAAATTGGAAATGCTGTGCGCTGCAAAAAAGGAGAAAATAAGTGAAAGTGTTTCTGAAAATAATTCATTACTGAAATCTATTCAGGAGCAAAGCAGTAGCGTGTGGTGAAGAGGCCAAACTCAATCCCAATGGTCAAATTCAATTTGATTGATTCCTATCAACCCACCACTTTCAAATCTTGTTTTTTTAAAAAAAAAGATTTCACAAAATTTAGAAACTACTATAAATCTCCCCCCACCACCGCCGCCTTTGGTACCAGGGATTGAATCCAGAGGCATTTAACCACTGAGCCACATCCTTAGACCATTTTTATATTTTATTTAGAGACACGGTTTCTCTGAGTTACTGAGGCCAGCTTTGAACTCTCGAACCTCCTGCCTCAGTCTCCTGAGCCACTGGGATTACAGGTGTGAGCCACCATGCCTGGCCTAAATCTTTACCCATGTCTACCACTGCATCAAATACTATTACTCCTAACTTTCAATTATAAAGCCCAAAAAACTAAAGAAAAATCTATTTTAGATTATGAAATTGCTAAAAAGGGCAATAAGGACCAAATGATTAATGTCATACATCAAACTGTCATGAAGCTTTTCACTGTGTCCATCTAAAAACACATAACCACATTATCTCTCAGGACCAGCCCCAATTGGACAATATCCCAAGACAACAATGACTACATTTAGCATTATGCCAACTACCAAGGAAGACCAGCCAAAAGTCACCTGAAACATGCCTATTTCTCACCCATCAACTCCTACAGAGAAACTTTTGGAAATTTTAGTGCACTTCCTAATTGCATGGACACCATGACTATCTCTAGCCTAAGAAGCAATATTAGGCAGGCTTTTCTGAATAATAGATTTTAGACATATATTTATATATGCACATAAATATAACTACATTCCAAGTGAGAGATCTCTATCACATATCAATGTATCTCTCACATATCAATCTATCTCTCAATATATATCTATATATGTTGATATATATCACATCAATCATACACCTATAAATATATCAATCTGTCTCTCACTTGGAATACAGTTAAGCACACGCACATATACATATGACTGGTAGACAACAAATGCTAAAATATAAAATAAGCTTCTAGAAACAGATAACAAGGAAGGAATTAAAAATCAATTATTGAAGTTTTACTTTGATTCACAAATGTATTATCATTAATATGATTCAGTTAATATAAATGCTTCCACCTTTTGAAGAAATTGACGGTGGGAGGGTCAAAGAAAATTGCACTTTTTTTTTTTTTTTTTTTTTTTTTTGGTACTGGGACCACTTACTAAAGCTACATCCCCAGTCCTTCCCACCCCCCATGGGGGTAGGATTCCACTGAGGATTGAACCCAGGGTGTTCAACCACTGAGCCACATCCTCAGCCCTCCTCAGCCCTTTTTTGTATTTTATTTAGAGATAGGCCCTCACTGAGTTGCTTAGGGTCTTGCTGAGTTACTGAGGCTGGCTTCGAACTCAAGATCCTTCTGCCCCAAACTTCTGAGTCACTAGGATTACAGGCATGCACCACCATGCCCAGTCCCAGTCTCTTTTTATATTTTGAGACAAGATCTTGCTAAGTTGTGAGGCTGGCCTCAAACTTGCAATCCTCCTGCCTCAGCCTCCCAAGTAGATGGGATTGCAGGTGTGTGCTACCATACTGCATTAACACCATTTATGACACAGTTCTACAATAAAGCATAAACAAAAGGTCAAGTATTTAGTTATTATAGCTTGATCTCTAAGGTAATTTTTTTGGCCTCATCCCAAGAGAACTGGTTCCCTGCACCTTAAGGAGAAACAAAATATCTGCATAGCCTCAAAGTATTTTACACCAAATATTATTTACTACCATTATTTTAATGTTTCCATAAACTCCTTTACACCCATCCTTTAGTTAAGTGAATCTTAATTCCCATCCCCTTGAGTATGAATGGGACTTAGTGACTCACTTATGATGAACAAAAAAAATGGAAAAAGAAAAACAGAAAACTTACAGTGGCAGTACTTAACAGATACCTTGTTAATCAAGTGAGCAAAGTTAACATCATCACTGAAAAGTCATGTAGATATCGTGTGTTTATGGGCATGATGCAGAAAGAAAGGCACATCATCTTGGTGATTTTGCTGCCCAGAATCACAGTGTGATCATGAGAATATCACAAAAAGTCAAATTGAGAGGTATTCTACAATATGCCTTTGCACTATTCAAAAATGTCCAGTTCAGAAAAGATTGAAACCTGGCACAAATTAAAGGAGATTAAGGATGAAGAATACATGGAACATGGAAACCCGAGCTGGAAAGGAAAAAGTTTTACACATCAGTGGAAAAAACTGGAGAAATTCAAACGAGCTGTATAGCAATATTGATTTCTTAGTTATGATGAAGGTAGCATGATTATATAAAACATTAACATTAGAGGAACTTTCTGTACTAGCTTTGCAGCTCTGAAACATCTAAAACTATTAGTAAAAAGCTTTTAAAATAAGATAACTGAGGGGCTGGGGATGTGGCTCAGTGGCTAAGTGTCCCTGAGTTCAATCTCCAGTACAAAAAAAAAAAAAAAAAAAAAAAGTATTCATAATAATCTCATGCAATAGTAAATTTTTATTAAAAAATTGAACTCTTTATGTAAACACAAGATAGAAGACTCTATAACTACAAAATTTTAAGGTAACTACTAAAACCACATTGTCTACTTAAACTTAATGATTTTAAAATACCAGCACTACGATTATTAAAGATTAGATATTTCCATTCAAAGGCAATTCATAAGATGCAATTCATTAAGGATAAAATGACCACAAGGCTGTCAGGTTCCTTTCACAAGCACCAAGTAAACTGATAAGATATATATTTAATTTTTTATAAGAATTCTCACCTAGCTGGTGCAGTGGCACACACTTGTAATTCCAGCGACTTGGGAGGTTGAGGCAGGAGGATCACAAGTTCAAAGTCAGCCTCAAAAACTTAGCAAGTCCCTAACCAACTTAGCAAGACTCTGCCTCAAAAAGGGCTGTGAATGTGGGTAGTAGTTAAGCACCAATGGATTCAATTCCTGTGCCCAAAAAAAAAAAAAAAAATCTCACCAGATTATGATTTTTAATTTTTTAATTTTTCTTATTTTTACAGACTGCATTTTGATTCATTGTACAGAAATGGGGTACATCATTTCATTTCTATGGCTGTACATGATATAGATTCATACCATTCGTGTAATCATACATGTACATAGGGTAATGATGCCTGTCTCATTCCACCATTTTTCATACCCCCGTCCTCTCCCCCTCTCATTTCCCTCTACGTAATCTAAAGTTCCTCCATTCTTCTTTCACCCCCACACCTCCACCTCCATTATATATCATCATCCACTTGTCACCCTTTGGGATTGGTTTATTTCACTTAGCATGATACTCTCCATCCATTTATCTGCAAATGCCATAATATTATTATTCTTTATGGCTGAATAATATTCCATTGTATATATACAGAAGATATACAGTCAATTAATAAATATATGAAAAAGTGTTCAACATCTCTAATAATTAGAGAAATGCAAATTAAAACAACTCTAAGATTTCATCTTACTCCAATTAGAATGGCTATTATCAAGAACACAAACAACAACAGATAATGGTGTGGATGTGGGGAAAAAGGCACACCTTTACATTGCTGGTGGAGTTGCAAATCGGTGCAGCCATTCTGGAAAGCAGTGTGGAGATTCCTCAGAAACCTGGAATGGACCCACGTTTTGACCCAGGCATCCTCCCTCTTTTGGGGATATGCACATATACTCTACATCACTAAATTAAGCAGTAAATATTGACATTTAATTAGCATCAATTACATTCATAGGTCATTGAAAATTTTGGGAACAATGTATTCTCACAACAAATCATGTGACGGTACTCCTTTCATACTAGTTCAAGTATGACAATGATAATAAAAATGTACAAGAACATATTCCTTATGTTTCTTCTTTTGAGCATGTCACCTTTCAATTTGAAAGGGCACAGCTGAAGTCTTTTCATCTGATAAACATATTAGGTCATAGTATTGATGCTTTTTCTTTTAAACAAACAACAACAACCAAAAAAAAAAAAAAATGCAAAGCCAACAGGCAGTCTCTTGCTTGAGCAGTGTTCCAGTGGAACAGACCTGCAGACCCAGGAATGTCTTCAACCCCAACATGTAATTACCCTCTAACCTCCTCTCTAGCTCAGCCACTGGGACCATCTCCTCACCCACCCTTTTTTCCTCTCGGATTTGCTAACATGTGCGTTTACATGAGTGTTTATCACCTTGTCTCCAACCAACCATGAATGCAGAGATGCACCACAATTGTCCCACATAGGTTGAGGCTGCTGTCGCCTGTCCAGTCAATGTGTTTGTGAGCCTTCTCCCACCTCTCTCCAGACTTCTATTTCAACTGCAACAGAGTGGCCCCAGAAGGCACCCTGCTTCTTTCACAAGTTGGTGAACAGAAGTGTCAACAAGCCTGAAAATTTAAAACCAGCTCTGTATGCAGAAGCTGCCCTAAGATGAGTGGGAACACATCCCAGGTACCTAAAAAGCTGTCCTAGCCCCAGAGAAAACCCTAAACCAGGTCATGCTGGATCTGCACACCCTGGGTTCTGACCACACACACAGAACCATCCTTATGACTTCCTAAACAAACACTTCCTAGACAAGGAGGTGAAACACATCCAGGAGAACTCCCGACCAACTCCTACAGGCCAGCACAGAGAAAACTAGGCAAGGCCTCCTCAAAAGGCACCTTTATACACCAGCAGGGGCCTCCCAGTGCCATGACCTCCGAGGCCCAGCTGCACTCACAAGCCTCGGGACTTCTGCCCCAATTTCTGCCTTTTGTCCAAAGGCAGCTCCTTAACCAACTGCAAACCCTTGCCCAAGCTGTGGACCAGGTGTAAACAAAAAAACTTTTTGCAAAAACAAACCAAAAATGTTTATCTCAGTGATGCAGCCTATATAAGTAGATCTTAATGAATAATATTGAGTAGAAAAAAAAATAGCAACTTTGAAGCCAGGCACATTAAATTTGAATCCTCACTCTGCTACCTATTAGATATGTGAATTTTGAACAAATTGATTTCATTTCTCAGGTAAAGTTTCTTTTTTTAAGTTCTACTTTCAACCGACAACAACTATTATACATTTGTAGGGCGCAATGTGAGGTTGATATATACTGTGAAATGATCAAATCAGAATAAGTATCTACCACCTCAAATATTCATCATTTCTTTGTGCAGAGAATATTTTAAATCTTTTGCCTCTTTTGAAATAAGCATTATTAACTATAGTAACCATGCTGTGCAACACAACACAGAACTCATTCCTCCTATATAACTAACTACACTTATCAGCCAACATCTCTTTCCCTGCCTGTAGCTACACTCTACTGAGTTCAGCATCTTAGATTCCACTTATAAGTGGGATAATATGGCATTCATCTCTCTGTGCCTGACTTATTTCACTTAACATGTATCTTCTAGGTTCATCAAGTTGTTTCAAATGAAGAATTTCCTGGTTTTGTTAAGGCTAAATAGCATTCCATTGTGCATACATACATAGTTTTTAAATCATTTATACAATGAGGGACACAGGTCATTTCCATAACTTGGCTATGGTGAATTACACTGCAGTGAACATAGGAGTACAGATATGTCTTCAGCAAACTGATTTCAATTGTACATAGAGTAGAGGGATTGTGAGATCATGTGGTAATTCTGTTTTTTGAAGAGTCTCTGTTTTCCAGTAGCTACACTAACTCACAACACCACCAGCAGTGTTCCCTCTTCTCCACATTACCCCCAACACATATCTTTTATCTTTTTGAAAACAGTCTAACAGATAAGGGAATATCTCATTTCTTTGATGATTAAAGTACTTGAGCATTTTTTCACATATCTGTTGGCCATCTGTATGTCATCTTTTGAGAAATGTTTGTTCAATTCCTTTGAACATTTTTTAATAGGATTTTCTTGTGACTGAGTAGTTTGAGTTCCATGTATATTTTGGATATATATTGATGTACGATTTATAAATGTGTTCTCCAATCTGTGATTCTCTTCAATCTATTAATTAGTTTCTCTGCTGTACAAAGAGTTTTATTTTGATGCAATTCCATTTGTCTACTTTTGTTTTCACTGCCTATGTTTTGGAATCATATGCAAGAAATCTCTACCTAGATCAAGTCAATTTTTCTCCTGTGTTTTCTTCTAGTAGTTTTATAGTTTCAAGTCTTACTTTTAACTTTTTAATTCATTTTATTATTGTATGTGTAATAAGTCTATTTTCATTCTTTTAAATGTGGATATTCTGTTTTCACAATACCATTTATTGAAGAGACTGTCCTTTCCTCATTGTGTGTCTTTGGCACCTTAGTCAAAAATCAGTTGACTAGGGCTGGGGTTGTAGCTCAATGGTACAGCACTTTCCTAGCATGTGTGAGGCACCGAGTTTGATTCTCAGCACTACATAAAAATAAATAAACTAAAGGTATAGTGTCCATCTACAACCAAAAACATTTAAAATTTAAAAAAAAATCTGTTGACTGGGGATAGGGATATAGCTCAGTAGTACGGTACTTGCCTAGCACGCATGAGGCCCTGAGTTTGATCCCCAGCACCAAAAATAATTTTAATTCAATTCACTGTATATGCATATTTTAATTTCTGGCTTTCTATCCTAACCCATTGGTAGATATGTCTGTTTTTATGCTAGTAACATGCTGTTTTGATTACTATAACTTTGAAATATATTTTGAAATCTGGTAGGGTAATGCCTCCAGTTTTGCTTTTTGGTCAAAAGTGCTTTGGTGTTTTGGAATCTTTCATAGTTTCATATGAATTTTAGGATTGTCTCCTCTTTCTGTGAAAAATGATGTTGGAATTCTGATAGGGATTGCACTGAGTCTACAGATTGCTTTGGGTATTACGGACATCTTAACAATATTCCACCATCCATGAAATGGTATACATTTCTATTTTATAGCTTTCTGCCTACAGATTCTTTACTTCTGTGGTTAAGCTTACACCTACACCTAAGTTTCTTTTTGTTGTTTTGTTGGTACCAGGGATTGAACATAGGTGCTTAACCACTGGGCAACATCCTCAGTCCTTTTCATTTTTTATTTAAAGACAGGGCCTTGCTAAATTGCTGAAGCTGGCTTTGAACTCAATTCTCCTGCCTCTGCCTCCCAAGCTTCTGGGATTATAGTCATGCACCACTGCACCCAGTAATATTTTTTAATGTTACTGAAAATGGGTTTAATTTATTTTTCTAAAAATTGCCAAGGTATAGAAACATTATTTTTATAGTTTATCTTGTGTGAATTTTTTTAAATCAGTTCTAATGATTTTTTGGTGGCATCTTTAGAATTTCCTCAGGAAATAGACAATTTTACTTCATCCTTTCCTGTTTGGATGCCTTTCTTTTTCTTATCTGACTGCTCTGACTAGGACTCCTAGTAAAATGTTGAACTAAAGTGCCAAGAGAGGGTATCCTTTTTTTTTTTTTTTTCCCTGATCTTAAACAAAAAGACTTTAATATTTAATCACTGAGCATGTTAGCTGTGAAATTATCATATACAGCCTTAATTGTATTAAGAAACACTCCTTCTATATCTAACTTGTTGAAAGTTTTTAATCATGAAATACAAGTTTTGTCAAGTGATTTTTCTGCATCCTTTGGATGATCATATGGTTTTTGTCCTTCATTCTGTGACTATGACAAACCACATTTATTGATTTGCATACATTGAACCAACCTTACATCCCAGGGATAAATTCCACTTGATCTTGATGAAAGATCCTTTTAATGTACAGTTGGCTCTCTCTGAGTTCTACATCCAGATTCAAAAATATCTGTAGTTGTATCTGTACTGAACAGAAAATTTTTCCCACATTATTCCCTAAACAATACAGTATTATAAGTGTTTACAGGGCTGGGGAGATAGCTCAGTCGGTAGAGTGCTTGCCTTGCAAGCACTAAGGCCCTGGGTTCGATCCCCACCACCACAAAAAAAAAAAAAAAAGTGTTTACATAGTACTTAGGTTGTACTAGGTTTTACTAGGAATTTAGAAATGATTTAAAGTATATGGAAAAGGAAGAGAAATGTAACTCAGGGGTAGAGCACTTGGCTAGCATATGCAAGACCCTGGGTTCAATCTTCAGCACTGCAAAAAAAACTAAAAGTATATGGGAAGGTATGCTTAGGTTATATGCAAATTCTATACCATTTTATTATATAAGGGATTAGAGCAGATTTTGGTATTCAAGAGGGATTCTAGAACTAATTCCCCACGGGGAACAAGGAACAACTGTATTGTTGAATACAATTACAAGCATTTTGTTAAGGATTTCTGCAGATTCATCAGGAATATTGGTTTGTAATACTCTTTTCTTGTAGTTATTTATCTGGTTTTGGTATCAGGTAATATGACCTTGTAAAATCAGTTTGGAAATATTCCTTCCTCTTGAATTTTCTGGAAGAGTTCAAATGATTGGTAAAATTTAGCTATAATACTATCTTCCTGGGTTTTTGAAAAGACTTAATTACTAATTTGATCTCCTTTCTCACTATTGGTCTATTCAGATTTCCAATTTCTTTATCATTCAGTCTTGGTAAGTTATACATCTTACACATTTCTTCTAGTTTCTTCAACTTATTAGCATATAATTACTCATAGAATCATAGTCTTACGATTCTTTGCATCTCTGTTAACAGTTATAATGTCTCTTTCATTTCTTA
The DNA here is from genome assembly GCF_902686445.1 of Sciurus carolinensis. Taxonomy (NCBI): domain Eukaryota; kingdom Metazoa; phylum Chordata; class Mammalia; order Rodentia; family Sciuridae; genus Sciurus; species Sciurus carolinensis. Next base: position 118,607,318 of record NC_062214.1, read on the forward strand.
CTTTGTCTTTTTTCTAGTCTACCTATGATTGTCAATTTGCTGAAATTTTTTAAAAACTAAATTTTGTAGATCTTTTCTATTGCTTTCCTAGTTCATTTCATTCATTTCTGCTCTGATCTTTATTGTTTCCTTTGGGCTTAATTTGGTTTTTTCCTGGTTCCTTGAGAGATAACATTAACTTGTTTGAATTCTTCTTTTTTGATAGAGGTGTTTATTGATATAAACTTCCCTCTTAAAATTGCTTTTGCTGCATCACGTAAGTTTTGGTATGTTGTATTTTCATTTGTCTCAAGATATTTAAATTCCCCTTGAATTTCTTCTTTGACCCAATATTTGTTCAGAAGTATACTGTTTAATTTGTACACATTTGTTAACGTTCCACAATCCCTCATTACTGATCTTGTTTCATATCATTGCACTGGAGAAGAAAAAACTTCAATCTTCTTAAATTTGTTAAGACTTATTTTATGGCCTAACATGATCTATCCTGGAAAATGTTCCACATATACTTGAGAAAAATGTATATTCTATTGCTGTTGGGTCCAATGTTCTATACAGTCTGTTAGGTCCATTTAATGTACAGTATAGTTTAACCCAGTGTTTTGTTATTGATTTTCAATAACAAAATGGATGATCTGTCCAATGTTGAAAATCAGGTAGAGAAATCTCCCTCTTATATATGGGGATACATACCAAGGACCCAGTAGATGCCTGAAACAGCATACAGTACCATATTTCATATACTCTTTTTTTCCCTACACATACATGATAATTTAGTTTATAAATTAGGCATAGTGTAAGAGTAATAAAATAGAATTATAACCTATCATAATAAAAAATAGGTGAATACAGTCTGTCTCAAAATATCTTATACTATAGATACATTCTTGTGATAAAGTCAGATGATACAATGCATATAATGAGATGGAGATGATTGATGTAAGCATTGTGATGTGGCATTAAGTTACTACGTAAGGGTTACTTGAATACAAGCACTACAACATCATGATAGTCAACCTCACAACCAAGAGGGCTAAGTGACAAATGGGCTGGTTGCATACACAGCACGGATTCATTGAACAAAAGGATGACTCATGTCCCAGGCAGAAGGACAGTGCAAAATATCATTAAGATACTCAGACAGTATACAATTTAAAACTTGTGGGTTATTTCTGCAAATTTCCATTAAATATTTTCAGACTGCAGTTGACAGCAACTACAGAGAACAAAAATATGAAACTACTATATTGAAATCCCCTACTGTTAGCTTGTTAAAACCTATGACATCTTTCCAATCTCTTAAATTGCTTTATATACTCTGGTACTCCAATGTCAGGTACATGTATATTTGTAACTATTATGTCTTCTTAATGAATTTATCCCTTAACCACCATATAATGGCTTTGTCCATCTGTATAGTTTTTGACTTAGTCTATTTTGTTTGACATAAGTATGGCTACCTCTGCTCTCTTTTTGTTTCTATTTGCATGAAATATCCCTTTCCATTTCTTCACTTTTTGTTTCAGTGTCCTTTAAGATAAAATGAGTTTCTTGCAGGCAGCATAGTTGGGTCTTTAAAAAAAAAAAAAATCCATTGAGGCACTCTATGCTTTTTGATTGGAGAATTTAATACATTAACTTTCAAAGTAATTACTGATAGGATATCTTTGCCTGTCTTTGTATATTGTTTTCTGGTTGTACTATAGCTAAGGCTTAGTTTCAACATGTACAGAATAGAGATAATGAAATCTACCCTACTGGGTTAGAGTATAATGAAAATAGAAAAAGCAGCTCTATAAAACACCTCAAAGAGCCTGCACTTGAATGGTGATCAGGTAACAGAGCCATTTGTTATTGCTATCATCTTTTTTTTTAATTTTTTTAAGTTGTAGACAGACACAATGCCTTTATTTATTTATTTTTATGTGGTGTTAACGATCAAACCCAGTACTTCACACATGCTAAGGAAGTGCTCTATCACTGAGCTATGACCCAGTCCCCTTGTTAATGCTATCATATTATTAACCTAAGGTTACTTGCTGTCATAAGGTCACTGATGGCCACAGGACTTCACCTACAAACACATCCTTTATTTTAAGTCTAATTCTAAGGACACTGGCTATGCACTTAATGCATCTGGATATAACAAATGCAAAATTTAAAGAAATCAGGAGAATAGAATTGTTGGGCTGAGAAAACTACTTCATAAATCACCTTGCTTGTGCCTACGCATCAGGAAGGACCATTGTTGAACCGATTTTAGTTAAAGAAACCAAATCCATTTTGAAAGATTTCCCCAACTCTCCCTTAGCTGCTATGTGTGAAATGCCCAGGAATAGTTCATCTAAATCCCCTGCATCATATTTTTTCCCTTTGTTTTTATAGCATGGAATACAAGCGATATAGTAAATCACTTCTCAGACTTCTGCTTAGCATTATAAACCTTTTATTACAGATCCTGTTTTTCTGATTTTCACTCCTCTTTCAAAGTTCCTGTATCACCTCTGTAGATGGAAAAATTTAAAAAGGTCAACAAACCCCACAAAAAAAGCTAAATAAAAGAGTTAATGATCATTATTTTTGTATTCTAGTTATATACAGTACCATCCTTGGATATTTTAATGAGAGTCCTATGTTAATTATTGATTTTGAGAGAGGCATTACACAAAGCATTTAAGGAATTCACAGTGTTTGATAGTACTAAATCTGCTAAAAGATTCTAGGAACTCCAGGCCCTGATGTAGCTACAGCCCTTCTAATACTTCTCAAGGAAGTTTACTTTAGAAAAAAAAAAAAGTGAAAGCTAAATTAATAGCTAAGCAAGAAGAAAAAAAGGAGTGTTAAGGAGCCAAAATGAAGTCTCTAAACTGGGTATTTGCTGAAATTGTTGGGTGACTTGGATCATCAGACCTGTAGAAAAGATCCATATATACTTATAGCATTAGGAAATAAAGTGGACAGACTATTAGAGGAGAAAAGAAGGAATAATTCTATTTAAAAGAAGCACTAAGTAAAGCTAAAGAAGCTGGTAATGGTAACTTACAAAGTAAAGAGCAAAGAAAACATGTGAAAATACTAGGAGGAGAGGTAGGAAAAGCAGCAAAAACTCATGGAGAATCAACAAGAATCCCTAAACAAACAGGAACCAAAAGGTCACAGATTTAAAGGAAAAAAGGAAATAACACTGCCCAGACTGAGGCTGCTAAGGGGCAGGTTCAGCTTCAGGGCAAGAAAATGATATTTGACAGAGAGGAACAGGATGGGAATGGCGCAGCTGGACAGCAAAAACAGACAAAGCAGTGGCAGCCAAACAACAGAAAACACAAAGGTGCTAAGACTGTGGCTTAGCAAACAAATTCTACCTGTTCAGTTGCCCTTATCCTTTTAAGCTTTTAAAAGAAAATCAAATTTGGCTCACTTCAGGTCTGGAGTCATAGCTCAATGGTAGAGCGGTTGCCTAGCACGGGTGAGGTACTGAGTTCCATCCTCAGCACCACATCAAAATAAAGGTGTTATGTCCACCTACAACTAACAACATTTTAAAAATCTGATCCACTTCAATATTCAACTGCAAGAAAGAAAGGACTGTTTTGTTATTGAAATTTGGGAAGATTATCCAAACTAAATTTAATGGATAGATGTTATTTCAGAAGATTCATATACCAAGGGGAAGAGTCCCTCACTAAATTACCTTTGTAATGTAAAAAGATTTATATAGTTGGTACTAATATACAGTCTCATCTTATAAAGGTCAGATTTAAAAAGAAAAAAATGAACCCAATTAATGAAGGTAAATAAAACTGTCCTCCTAAGGAAGGACTATATAGAGGGAAAAGAGGGGTGGGAGGGAAGGGGAAAAAAAATAACAGAATGAATCAAACAACATTACCCTATGTAAATTTATGATTACACAAATGGTATGCCTTGACTCCATGTACAAATAGAGAAACAACATGTATCCCATTTGTTTACAATAAAAAAAGAAATATAATTTAATATTAACTGAAAAATGTAAAATAAAAATTGCTTAAAAAAAAAAAAACTGTCCTCCTGCTTCATTGGAAGCAACAGTTCAAGGTTTAAGAGTACAGGCTGCTAGAGTGACACCCTTTGTCTTCCCTCCACTTTTACTGTTGGCATAAGGTTACAGATAGGGGGTAAAAATTAAATAGCACTACAATTTATATCTACATTAACTTTTCATAAAGTTACATTGAGGATTATATTAATTGCCTTACATGAAAATATATAGACAACTGTACTAACCAAACACTAATCATTTTTATTTGTTCCACTTAAAAATAAATAGCTTACTTGCACAAGTATCCCCTCTGCTTGCTCCAGTGCATTCTGCTCACACAATAAACATCGTCCTAACTAAGGTTATCTGTGGCATCTTGAACAGACACTGCTTATGACATGAATTAACAATTCACCATTTAGGCAGAAAAAATTGTTTAAAGACCTGCTGTTTATGCCTCAAGGCAAGTGAGATTAGGGAATTGTAAGAACACTGTCCAAAAAGAAAAGCTGAGGCATGATTATCTGTTTGAGAGTCTTACAAAAAGAGTAGACAGCTAAGGGCTTTGAACAAACCATTCCCTTCTCCATAAGATCCATAAATTAAAAACAAATATGCCACCACCCATGGCTGGAAACTTGAAGCAGCCAGCACGTGCATGGTACCAGTTGAAGAGTACTAGAAAGGAAAGCTTATTATAGAGGAATCTTTTAAAAAAAATTTAATGGATAATACTTATAAACTATTTCTAAAGTAATCATTAAACAAACATAAGTAACCATTATCAGGGCCAAGAAATGGAATATTTCCAACATCACAGAAGTACCTGCCCTCAGGCTGAGATTATAGCTCAGTGGTAGAGTGCCTGCCTAGCATGTGTGAGGGATAGGTTCAATTTTCAGCACCACACATAAATAAAATAAAGGTCCATTGACAACTAAAAATATTTTTTAAAAAACACTTAAAAAAAAAGCACCTGCCCTCTGCTACATGCTAAATGACCCTCCCCAGTTATTACCCTTAATCTCCCCGTAGATGCCAAAAATCCTGATTTTTGCAATAATCATTTCCCCAATTTTCATTTTATCATTAAGCCATCCCTAAATAACAGTTTACTTTTTTCCCCCGTGTTTTGACTTTCGATAGGTAAAATCATACTGAGGAATTCTGTGGGTAGTGTTTCCATGTTATGCGTGAGATTCGTCCACTTATCTGTATATTCATTCCAGTATTAATGGATATTTGAGTTGCTGCCATTTGAGGCTTTCATGAACAATACACTACATTCACATATGTGTGCTAAAATTTCTCTGGCAATCTTCCAAGGTTAGAAGTGCTAGATCCTCCTATTTTGTACAGGCTATTAATACCCAGAATATTACAAAGAACTCAAAAAACTTAACACCAAAAAAATAAATAACCCAATCAATAAATAGGCAAAAGAAAAGACACTTCTCAAAAGAAATACAAATGGTCAACAAATATATGAAAAAATGTTCAACATCTCTAGCAAATAGGGAAAAGGAAATAAGAACTACATTCAGGGCTGAGGTTGTGGCTCAGTGGTAAGCACTCAGCACCACATTTAAAAAAAAAAAAAAGGTATGTCCATCTCCATCTAAAAAAATATATATTAAAAAAAAAAGAATTAAAAAAAGAAACTACATTCAGGGCTGGGGATGTAGTTCAGCTGGTAGAGTGCTTGCGCATGCACAAGGCCCTGGGTTCAATCCCCAGCACCACAGGGAAAAAGGAAAAAAAAAAAAAAATACAAATTAATAAATACTGGGGAAGATGTGGGGAGAAAAAGGAACACTCACATTGTTGGTGGGGCTGTAAATTAGTGTAACCACTCTGGAAAGCAGTATGGAGACTCCTCAAAAAAACTAGGAATGGAACCACCGTATGACCCAGCTATTCCACTCATTGGTATATATCCAAAGGATTTAAAATCAGCATACTGCAGTGATGCAGCCACATCAATGTTCATAGCAGCATAATTCATACTATCCAAGCTGTGGAGCCAACCCAGGTGCCCTTCAATAGATGAATGGATAAAGAAAATGTGATATTTATACACAAACAAATGGAGTATTAGCCATAAAAAAATAATGACATTATGACATCTGTCGATAAATGGATAGAAATAGAGATTATCATGCTAAGTGAAATAAGTAAGTCCCCAAAAGTCAAAGATACAATGTTTTTTCTCGTATGCAGAAGCTAACCCCAAACCAGGGGGTGTTAAATTTTTTAAATAAAAAAAATAAAGAAAGAAAAAGGGGAGAGGGAATTTCATCAAAATAGGGGAAAGATCAGTAGAGAAGATGAAGGGGATTGAGGAGAAGAAAGAATAGACAGAAAAAAGGAAGAACAGTGAAACAAATCTGACCAAACTTGTGTGTCAGTGGTGTGGAGGGAGGAGAATGAGAGGAGGGGGGAAGTGCTGGGGACTGAATTGGAGCAGGTTGTATTCCATATTTTTGCAATAATGTCAGGCTGTATTCCAATGTTGTAAGGAAGTAAAAAGAAAAAGTAGTAGATCCTCGACTTTACTGAAAAATGACAAACTATCTCCAAAGTGAATATGCTAACATAGGCAAACACAAACTGGGTGGACAGAAACTCATTCCTTAATTACCAGTCTTCAAAATCTTGCAGTTACATGGAAATCCTATTTGGAAGCCACACATTGTTAGGTGTACTCTTGACAAAAGGTCTGTCTTAGAAATGGTATTTGAGAACTGGACAAAAGGGGTATACACAGCCCAGTAATTCTGGCAGAAAACATATAAAAAATAGTCCAGAGCTGGGCATGGTGGTACACACCCGTAATCCGAGCTACTCGAGAGGCTGAGGTGGGAGGATGGCAAATCCAAGACGAGCCCTGGCAACTTAGCAAGACCTTACCTCAAAATTAAAAATAAGGAAAGTCCAAAACAGAGCCCTTGTCTGAGAAACCAAATCTGGATTATACATCACAGTGACAGCAATGGTCTTCCTTCAGGGCACATGGCAGACATTGAGATGAGGGAGAAAACAGATGAACAATCCAGGTGGAGACAACCACAGTGGGGGGAGGAGTAAACGTTGTAACCCAAGAACAACCTTTTAAGACATGTGGACTCAGAGCAACACCGATACTCAAAAGAGACTCAACAGTCAGTGGTAGTATATCAAGGATTTTCATTTCTCAGAAAAATGAAGATATATGAATTCTGTTGGATACCATTGCTGTATATACCTAGAATTTAAGAACAAAAGAAATTAAACTTTGGCTTTACTGAATATAGATAATTAAGTTTCTATAAACAAAAAATTCATATCAACACTAAATCTAGGTGTCATGTTTACATATTAAGTCAAACTAAAACCAATGGTAATTTGAGGGACGATGTTGGCATCACCAAAACAAGCACTGTCGCTTCCTCCTGTTCTTGCTTTTTCCTGCACGGTACTGCTTAAGGTTAGACCAAACACATGCAAGATTAGAATTCAAATCCAGATCCGTTTCACTTAAAGGCCTGGGCTCCTTATACTAAACCATACTGTCAAAAGAAAGATCAAAGTCAAACTCAAATGTCCACTATTAAAACCCATCATTTTCAAGGGTGATACATTGTTTCTAATTTCAGCTACTTTGGTACTCAGTAGATAAATTATAAACTAAGAAAAAAAAGGGGGGGCATCCAAAAGGTTACACACTCTTTAGAAGGCTAAAATACATAGAAATTACGCTACTTCATTCCACCAATCTAAAATTGTTATAAAAGAATGTACTAACTGATAAAATTTAACACTTCAGAAAACAAAGCAAAAGTCGAACTTTAAGGAGAAAATACAACAATTTTGTGATCTTGGAGAAAAGATGGATTTCTCAAGGCATAAAACAGCATAAACAATGAGAAAACTGATAAATTCAATTACATGAAAATTTAAAACTATCCACAAAAAAATCCACATAAAATTTGTGGCAGAAGATATTTGTAAATAGAAACAAACATCAAAAGGTAAGTATTGAGAATTTAAATCTATGAGTCAAAAAATTAGACAAATGATCCCAGAATGTGAGCAGGCAGTTCAGAGAAGAAGAAAGCAAGAATAGTAAATACAAAGAAGTTCAACCATAGCAGCATTTAAGGAATTGCATATTAAAGCCTGCAATGACCAGTCCTCCACACTCCCTCAGAGTCAGTTACACCCATGCTAGACTGTATCACTACAAACACTACTCTACAACCACCACTTTCCACCTTTGCAATTCACACTCCCTGGAGGGCAATAATCCTTCCGCCCAGAAGAATCCATAGTCATTCACCTCTCTTGACTGCCCTCACCTGCTCTCAAGCCTTCACTTCACCCAGTCTAAATTCAATGTCACTCATTCTAATCACCCCCTTTTCCAGCTCTCATTTACCTGCATTTGCTTGGTTAAATTATCACCTGATTAAATCTTACTCTCATCCCTCTGTTTGCACCACACACAGCAGAATGTGAATGGGAGAGAAATACACCTGTTCTACATCAATACCAGAACCTATTACCACGCGGACCCAGACCATAATTTCCTATTGCATTCACTCCCCTGCTAATGGGCAGCTATTTCTTACCTTCTATTCTCTCCTCATACTTCTAGTATCTCCTCCCCGCTCCCACCACTTTCTATTTCACTAAGAAAATGAAAGCAATTAGGAGAGAACATCCTCAAGCCACTATCACCTTTATCCACCTGCCAGCCTCCATGTTCATACACCCTGCCTTTCCTGCTACAGCTGATGCTAGCAGTGTGCAACCTCCTATCTAGTAAAGACTAGATCCAGTAATTCCCTCCCTCCCCACATTATTCTATTCTTTTTTTCTGGATCAATGAGTAAATGTAATTATTTCTCCTACCTTTAAAAAAAGGTGCTTCTCCCATCAACCCATTACTCCCCCTTCTTTTGCAACAAAACCCCTCAAAATTAAGAGCTGTTTTGACTTGCTATCTCGAATGTCTCTCCTTCCATTCCTTTTTTTTTTTTTTTTTTGTAGTTATAGACGGACATCATGCCTTTATTTGTTTACATTTTTATGTAGTGCTAAGGATTGAACCCAGTGCCTCACACGTGCTAGGCAAGCACTCTGCCACTGAGCTACAGCCCCAGCTTCCTCATTCCCTTATTAAATTCAAATAAAAACACATCCTACCAGCCCAACAAAACTGTACTTCTGAGGATCAGCAGCAACCTCTGACAAACTCAATGGTCAATTCTTGGTTGTCATCAGCTGTATTTGACACATCCCTTTCTTCCCCAAAACACCTGAGGATGCTACACTCTGACTTTTCCTTCTATTACTCATGCTTAGTCTCCCTTGTTGGTTTCTTCTCATTTCTTTAACCTCAGCACATCGAGGTGCCCTGGCCTCACCACTCTTCTAGATACAAGTTGAACATTCTTAACCCAAAAATCCAAAACTTCTGGAATACCAACACAATGTCACAGTGTAACATTCCACACCTGGCCTTATATGACAGGTTTCAGCCAAAATACAGGTGCACTATAAATTTTATATAAAATTATCATCGTCAAGCTACATGTGTAAGATGTATATGAAACAAATCAATTTCATGTTTAGACTTGGGTCTCATACCCAAGATATCTCATTATGTATATGCAAATATTCCAAAATCTGAAACACAACTGGTCTCAAGCATTCTGGATAAGGGATACTCTACCTGCAGTAATTCCCAGTCATCATACACATTTTCTTTTTTTTTTTTTAATCATACACATTTTCACATCATCTATAGATTTCCATCACCCAAATGTTTATCTCCAGCCCAAACCTCAATCCTGAGCTCCAGATACTTACCCAACAGCCTGCTTCATGTCTTCTACTGGATGTTTTTATGGGTCTCTTCCACTTGCTACTCCAGATTTACCCTCTGCCTTTCTCCACCATGATCTGTCCCAGGAGGTGAATCCTACATGTATTATAGCAACAAGTTCCTGTCATTTTCTGGCTTCCAGTAGGTTAGGCTCATGGAAGCCTTAGCAGGAGACTAGAAGAGAAATAGAGTGCCCCTCTGACCCTCATCTCAGTGGGTGGTCTTGGCTGGTTGGGTCTCCTGACCATAAGTGACATTAATCTTCTCAAGGTAAACCTGGTATGAATCTCTCCATCAAAGTTCCAGTAACACCTCTGCTGCTTACTGCCCTCCTGACACTGCACTACACACACCTTGATAGATGGTTCCTATGGCAAAACTTCCTTCCAATTATATTAAACATGCCATCTATTTCTCACAGAAATTCTGACATACATCTAACTGGCATCTCAATTTTAATGTATGCAACACCAAAAACCTCCTATAGTTTACTCATCTCAGTTAATGGCAAGTCCCTTTTTCTAGCTCTTTGGGCCAAAAACCTGGCATTATTCCTACAAGTGTTGTTTTTTTTTTTTCATATCCCACTCCTGCAAGTCCTGTCTGCTCATCCCTCAATGTAGATCCAGAACCCAACCATGATTCACCACTTTCACTCCTACCAGCCTGGCCCTAGCTGCCATCATTGCTTGCCCACGTTATTGCAATAGCCTCCTAACTGGTCTACCTACTGCAATCCCTTGCCCATCTTCAGTTCACTCCACTACAGCAGAGTGATCCTGTTAAAATATGAGCTAGCTATATCCCTCGCCTCTCCAAACCACCAATGTTTCTCATCTCCCTTGGTGTCAAAGCCACCATCTACAAATCTCCACATGATCTGCCCATACGATGCCCTTCTGATCCCTTTGCCTACTTGCTCACTTTGCTTTGGCATGCTGGCATTCTTTGCAATTCCTATACTCCCATCTCAATGTCTTCAAACTTTTCTATATTTGTCTGGAACACTCTTCCAGCAAATATCCCCAATGCTTCCTCCCTCACCTTCCACATGTCTTTAGTCAATGTCCTCTTCTTAGTAAGACCTTCTCTAGCCACTCCTTATAGAACCGTAACAGTCCCTCCCCAAAGTATTTCTACCCTAACCAATTATTGCTATTTAACATTTTAGATACTTTCCTTTTCCTCTAGAACATCAACTCCACAAGACTGATGATTTTGTCTGTTTGCCATATGCCCAGCCTGAGAAAATACTGTGAAACAAGGGGCACATAAATATTTGTTAAATAGGCCACAACTAGATATCGTGTAATCACTGGGTTGCAATTTAAAAGTTTACAGTTCTACATGTTGGCAGGGGTGGGAACCACTAGGAATTCTAGTTCATCTCTACTTTGGAGAACAATTTGGCAGTATCTGAAAAAGTTTATGACATGTGCACCCAAGAAACCAGCAGCATTTTTATGGGTTGTATCTTTATTTACACAAGTAATATAGTACACTAAAAATCAGAATCATTCAAAGGACTGTAGTTAGCCTATCTAGAGGATACCCAATATTTTATGATCACAGAATGAACTCTATTTCTCAAAAGAGAATCAATATAGTTGTACTGCTACACATACAAAGAGCATGGCAGTTCTTAGGATTATGCTATGGTGAGAAGAGTTGATAAATCAGCAGCAGAAAGAAGAAATAAACGCACAGCAAAAAATATGGCAACTTCAATCTCCCAAGAAAATAATCACAGATAAACAAGCCATTTGAGAAGAAATCAGACAAGTAAAAATAGACTCAAACTATGTGCCAAGTTTTAAATTACATAAATAAAATGCTAAAACAACCAACCAAAATCATAAGCCAAAGGACATGCCTGCTGGGCTAGACTAGAATGTTAATTGCATTCAAACATTTACACAGTATATCTTGTTGCCAGATACTCTCCAACTACTGACAATACAATTGATTGCATTAAATCCACATATAGTGCATGATTTCATTGCATTACTTCAATTTTCTTGTCCTGGATGTTTTAGCCAAATGGTTGATAAGAATTGAAACTAACCAGCCACATTTTACCTCTATCCCCTTTCCCCACCTTGAATAAAAGAGATTATAAACCCATAATTGACCAAAATTCAGGTAACAAGAGCAAAGTACTCATTTGTTGAAATTTCCTAAGGTTATCAGTACTTGAATGGTCACTGAGTTGAATGCCATCTGCAAATCTACTCCAAAAGGGGCTTTGCTATGTACATCATCTATCAATGACACCAGAATCAATCTTATGGTTTTGACTCACAATTTAATATTCTACCACTTCTTTCCTACTCAGAAACTTAATCCATTAATCTTGGAAGAGAATGCAAATTATTATTCTTAATCTGGCATAGGCATTCAAAAACATATGGAAAAAAAGGGAAGAACCCAAAAGTAGCAAAGTTGTGGGGAAGAAAGAATTCAAAACAAAATGGAATATTTCCATTTTATTTCTCTCCCACATTTTCAACCTTTAAATAATTTTAACCTGGAAATAGTATTTCTATTGCAGTTATTCATGTTGATGGAATGAAATAATCAGAGATGTCTTGTACCCTTTGCCCAATTCTCCCTATGCTAACATTTTGCACAACTACAGTATAATATCACAACCAAAATAAAGACACACTGATATATGATCTGCCAATCTTATTCAGATTGCCCATGTATTACTCATACTCATTTGTGTATATTTGTATGCAAGTTCTACACAATTTTATCACTTTTGTAGGTTTGGTATCTGCCAACCCAGATAGTAGTAGATACTAAACTACACACCATCACAAGGGTCCCTCATGTTGCCCTTTTATAGCCAATCCGCCTCCACCCTCAGTCCCTGGCAACCACTAATCTATCCTCAATTTATCCTTGAAATTGTCATGCCACATCTTAGTAGTGAGTGAACACTGTGCTCCCAGCCCCAGCCCTCCTCCACTATTTCCTATTACTACCCTTCAGCCTCACAGATTGGAGTGAATCTTTGATAACAGCTGGTCATGAAAGGGATGGATTGATGTTATTGATAGAGAAGATGATCCAGAGCAAAAAAGAACGTTCTGATGTTCAGGGGATCTATTATTTGCATATCCACTTAATATATACACTTCAGGCTACAAAAGAGGGAAAAAAGAACATATATCCTAGAAACTGTAAAGCTTCATATAAATATCAGTACTGATTCCTTTAAAATCAAAGAGAAAACTTATTTTTCCTGATACTACCAAATTTAACCATGGCAAGGGGCAGCATTTTCCACTTAACAAAGTATTTTATCCCTCTCAGAGATTTTAGTCATTCTACATCAGTATATGTAAACCCTGATAACCACTTACACATTTTTCCCTCTTGCAAACCATTAGAAACACTCCTTTACTTTAAAATCCATGGAACCAAGGATGAATTACTGGTTATAAAAGTGCAATTTTAAAAGCAACAATAAAAAATGCCTATGCAACTTCCACAGAACTAGTCAAAGGGAATTCATACCTGCAGAGCTCAGGAGGACACTGAAATCTGTTCCCCTCTGTGATTCTCCACTTTCATTATTGACTTCTTTTTCAGTCTCTTTATATCGATCCCAGTTAGAGATGATCTTTCTTCTAGAATAATTTCCCTGTTCGTCATTCTCTTCTCTAGAGGTTTCTGTATCACTGTCATCTTCAACCTGTAATCATTTGAGACAAATTAACAAATAGGTACGGGAAAGCTTGACCTCAGTAGCCTTCACAATAAAATAATTTTAAAAAAATACACAGGTATCACAATAAAGAGTAAATGTACAAACCAAACTGTCAGAGGATATTAAATAACATTTTCAACAAACCCCATTATACCAGGGTAAACTTTTTAGTGAGCAATGAAAAGGAAATATGGCAAGTTATGGCCTGAACATTTGTATAACTGATCCCTCTAAAACCTATCCCTATGTCCTATCTCAACAGCTGTTTCATCTAGTTGAAATAATCAAGGCTGTAAGAGTCTTCAACTCAAAGGACCTTAGGATGGAAAGTAACTCTTCCATTCAATTTACAGATTTTACAAACATTTATCATAAATATGTTTTATAAACTTTAAATGGAAACCCTGTTCAGATACATTCTAGAGGAGTTTCCAGTCTTGGGCATCAGAAGGTTAAGAACATGTTAAAAAAAAAAAACACGCAGATTATGAGAAATCCTTGAAGATAAATGACCCGGTTTCATTGACAAATAAATTGCAAGAGAAAAATGGTAGGGGAGAGGACAGAAATCTACAGATCAAAAGAGTTTCATGGGCTGGGGATGCAGCTCAGTGGTAGAGGTTTGCTAGCATACACAAAGGAGTCTAGTTAAATAATTTTAGGCTAAAACACATCATAGATGATGTTCTGAACTTTATGCCACATCACATCAGATGACAGACAATGGCTACACCAACCTAAGTAACACTGAAAATTCTGTATGGTGTCATTTTGGCCCTCTAAATTTCTAGTTACCCATTAACCATTCACCCAGCAAATTTAACACTAATCAATAGTCCTCCCCCGATTCAAATTTCATAAGCTTTCATGAAACCATAGACTAATTGGCTTTTCAAGATCACTTTCAGCCCTCAAGTATTATCAGCCTCCTGTCAAAACAAGAAAATGGTAATCATTATATCATCATCTAGGGACTGCAAAGATTGCATGAAACCTAGAGGTCTTCTGTCATTTCTGAAAATTCTGATAACAGAAGATGCTGGTGGATTAAAAGTATGTGATTAAATGACATCTGCTATATAAATTACAAGTACTAGGAACATTCTTTAAAAAAAAAAACGGCTTTATAATTGATGAGAATTTAGGGGATAAAACTAAAGCTGAAAATACTGGCAGGACTTAATCTGGGAAAATCCAATATTCTTTTGTTGTCCCACTGGATAAATAAAGCTCAGGGAGGTTTCTCCAGTTAGTTCAAAAACCTCTAAACAGAGCTATAACACATGGCAAAAATGGACACCTGGGCAAAATAATTATCTTGATCTGAAAGCAGACTATGATCTGAAACACCCTAGGAACCACTGCTGCAGTGAAATAAGCAATGAAATGGAAGGCAGGAGACCCAGATAGGATTAATGGCCCTACCATTACCATAATTTAATACTTACTAAGTGTTTCTAATAGCCTGGACCTCATGCAGATGAATGACTCACTAATCCCCAAATTAGAAGAATCACTAAAGGATCTCATTACCCGCACCCAAATGCAAACACAGTTGTCATTAGGTCTTCATCATAAGAGATTAGCAGTAAGTAATAAAATAGAATTTAGAAGATACATGTAACTTAGAGAAAGGTGCACCATTAAATTTCCTAGAGATTTCATATTTGGCTAATTATGCAAAATTATGGTACAAAATTAAAATATGTCAAACCTCAAAATCGAGAGAAAGGACAGAGCAAATGAGAAAGTAATGTGAAAACTAAATATAAAAGGCACTGCTTTTTTGTTAACATCATTTTGAAATGAGTATGGTAATTTTCACTGTTACATTTCATAGCTGGACACAGGTCATTGGTTGCAGTGTTCACAAAGTAACAGGAACTCAATTAGGTTAACAAGGGAAAGATCCATTATATGATCAAATCACTGTTGAGCTATTATCTTATCCAATGGCACCCAAAAAAAAATCCATTTTAGAACAAATTGATATTCTCCACCAGAAAGGATAATTTAATGTTTCGTAGTTCTTCTAATAGGCAAGGGTCAATTTGACTTCAACTACCCTAAAGAATAGAGATGGGAAAAATTATTCCATGGATGACTATGCAGAGCTGACAGCAAACTAAAACTCAAGGAAGGAAAGACAGGACAAGAACACAGACTCTGGCATCTGTGTGTACTCATGTTTACAGGAGATCAGTCTGTGAGACTGCAATCCAAACTATAAATTTGCTTCTCAGAAGTGAAAAAGGTAATGTTTTACCCATATATATTTCAGATAACAAAAGGCTACTCTAAAACCCTACTGAAGAAAGCACTGTATCATCATAAAGAACTATGGCCTATATTCAATCATCTAGTCAATGAGTTTCAAACCCATTAAACTCACAAAAATCATAAAATATCACTATAATGAATAATTATAATCTCCTTTATCAAACTATTTACCAGCATAGCGAGTTGAGTACAAATTTGTCTTACCACTTCCTTTAGCAACATATGGTTAGGTATGCCTGTAATCCCAGTGACTTTAGAGGTTATCAGGAGGATCACAAGTTCAAGGCCAGCCTAAGAGATTTAGCAAGGCCCTAAGCAACTTAGTGAGACTCTGTCTCAAATTAAAAAAAAAAAAAAAAAAGACTGGGAAAAGTAGCTTAGTGGTAAAGTGCCCCTAGGTTTAATCCCAAGTACCAAAAAAATAAAGTCTTATCACTTCCTAAGTCATCTTAAGTAATGGCATTAAAAATAAATAGTCAAGAAAAAAAGATAAGACTAGATTATCAATTTTCCAATAACAGTGAATCACATAACTATTTCATTCTCAGGAGAGTCAACAACCCTCTACACACAAATACTGTACAGCAGAACAAAACCCAGCCAAGGTCTCTGTCACTTTCTAACAAGGCTTTTTTTCCCCCATTGTCCAGTGATATGTTCATTTCTATCTGAGACCTACCCAGAATCACCTTTGATGTCCATATTTCTGCCAACAATCTCTTCAAGGCAATCTAGGCTTCTTATAGCATGTACCTCAAAATTCTTCCAGCCACTACCCATTACACAATTCCAAAGTCATTTCCACATTTTAAAGGTATTGGTTACATTAGCACCCTACCTCCCAGTACCACAATCTTTATTCATTTCCTAGAGCTTCCATAACAAAATATCACAAACTAGGTGGTCTAAAACAAATTTTTTTCATGGTTTTGAAGGTTTGAAGTCTGAAATCCAGGTGTTGGCAGGGTTGGTTCCTTCTAGAAGGTCCAAGGGAGAACCTGCTCCATGATACTCTGCTAACTTCTGGAGGCTGCCTGCAATCCCCAGCCTACCTTGGTTTGGAGTCCCATCACTCCAATCTCTACCTATTTTCACATGGAATTTGCTTTTCCATGTGCGTGTGCACACCTTATACTCTTCTTCAGAAGGACACCAGTCATAATGAACTAGGGTCCATCTTAAACCAGTAGGAACTCACTTCCAAACAAAGCTACATTCACAAAACCTGGGGATTAGGAATTCACTGTATCACAAGTTTTCAAAGAAACAATTCAACACACAGAAAAACAGTTTTGGGCTAAAAATTTTGGGCTAAAAATTTCCCAAAGTTGATGAAAAAAATCTTAATCTATATAACCAAACTCAACAAACACCCAAGTAGGATAAATACAATGAGATCCACAAGTACAGAATTAAAATGCTGCAAACCAAGAAGAAAATCTATTAGGAGAAAATGACTGATCATTACAAAGCAACCCCAAAAAAGACTGATGACTGACTTCTCATCAGAAACAGAGGCCAGCAGGCAATGGTGTAACATATTCAAAGTGCTGACAGAAAACAGTCGTTAACCAAGAAACCTAAATCCAGAAAAGCTATCTTGCAAAAATGAAGGCAAAACAAAGGGATTCCCAGATAAAAACTAAAAAGAATTAGTTGTTACAGACCTACTTTATGAGATATACTAACCTAAATTTGCCAGGCTGAAAACAATCGATTCCAAACAGCAACTCTGATCCATGTGGAGGGGAAAAAAAAGTGCTAATAAAGGTAGTAGATAACCATGAAAGAACATAAATACATATTTCTTCCCCTCTCTTCCCTTAACAGATTTTAAAAGCAATTGTATAAAACAATAAGTGTGTAACTATATTGCTGGGCCAACATCAAACAGAAATCTCTTTGCCAATAACAGCACAAATCCATATTAGATTAAGGAAATGACTCCATAAGGGAGCTCAAATAGAAATAAGTGAGGAGAACTAGAAATAGAATATAAATAGGCTAATAAAACAAATAGCTAAAATAACAAAAGCTATAAATATATGCTTCTCTCATTCTTTAAAAGAAAAACCACAAAGTAGTAATTAAAACAACACAGGTGAGCAAGGCACAGTGCCACATGCCTGTAATCCCAGAGGCTCAGGAGGCTGAGGCAGGAGGATCGAAAATCAAAGCAACCTCAGCAACCTAGCATGACCCTAAGCAATTCAGTGAGACCTTCTCTCTAAAAATAAAAATAAATTTATATAGATATAAAAACGCTGGTTTTGTAACATAGGTGTAACAAGTATAATAGAAAGGGTGAAAGGGAACAGGCTAACAGCTACATAGCAATAATATTCCTATATATCACTGGAATTAAGTTAGTAGAATTCTGAACAGATTCTGATAATTTGAAATATATATGGAAAGCTTACACAAATCACTAAAAAAATTCAAAAAAGGGAAAAAAATCTTTAATTAAAATGTTACATTAAAAATAGTCACTATGGGGCTGGTGATACAGCTCATTTGGTAGAGTGCTTGCCTCGCAAGCACAAGGCCCTGGGTTCAATTCCCAGCACTGCCAAAAAAAAAAAAAAAAAAAATTCACTAAGTACAAAAAGGCAGTAAAGGACGAATCAAGAACATATCCAGAGGAGTTTCAAGATGGCGGACTAGGGGGAGGCTGCATTTCACGTTGCTCCAGGACGCAAGATTCAAAAGAGGAGATAGAGAGAGACGTGGGACCAACTCAAAACCACTGGGTGAGTCTCTCCCATTGGGGAGGTGTCCCGGATGGGGCAGTAGCCCCGGAACGCAGGGAACTTTGTGAAGTAGAGTTGCCCAGCGAGACGCCCCACCCCCCACTGGAGCGGTGAACACGGACAACTGGGATCATCGTAGAAGAGGTGGCTCAGCATAGCGCTTGGACTCGGAGCAACCACTGGGGCTCCGGGTGGCTGCCTGAGGAAGAGCTGCGTGGCGAGCTGTTTAGACCCAGAACGACCGCTTCTGAACACCGGGGGGGTGCCCGGAGGAAGAGGAGGAGCGCAGCGGGTCGCTTGACCTAGGAGTGACTACATCAGAGCCACAGGCAGTTGCCAAATGAGGAGCTGCATGGCGAGCTGTTTGAACTCAGAACAACCGCTCCAGAACACCGGTGGCCTGCCTGGAGGAGGAGCACGGTGGGTTGCTTGGTCTAGGAGTGACTGCATCAGAGCTACAGGCGGTTGCCAGAGGAGGAGCTGCGTGGCGAGCTGTTTGAACTCAGAGCGACTGCTCCTGAACACCGGGGTTTGCCCGGAGGAAGAGGAGAAGTGCGGCGGGTCGCCTGGTCTAGGAGTGACTGCATCAGAGCCACAGGCGGGTGCCAGAGGAGGAGGCGAGTGGTGAATTGATTGGACTAAAAGCGACCGCTCCTGAACACCGGTGGCCTGCCTGGAGGAGGAGCGTGGTGGGTCACTTGGTCTCGGAGCCACCGCTCCTGAACACCCGGGGGGCTACCCCGAGGAGGAGGAGGAGGAACAGGGCGGGTCACTTGGACTTGGAGTGACTGCCTAGGGCTATGGGTGGTTGGCGGGAGGAGGAGACGTGAAGTGAATTGCTTGGGCTCCTAGTGACTGTGTCGGAAACCCGGCCGCTGTCCGGAGGAGGAGGTGTGTGGCGGGTCTCTGGGTATTGGAGCTATTGTACAGGGCTCCAGGTGGGGGCTCAGAGGAGGGGCCGCATAGCCAGGCGATTAGGTGCAGAGCAGGGTCCCAGGAGCTAGGTGGCTTCTTGCTGGAAGAGCCGCACCTAGACATGCCTAGGGGCGGAGCGAAGTTTCCAGGACTGCGGGCAGATTCTCTGGGAGAGGCAGCCTAAGGAGACTCGCCTGCGAAGGGTGAGGCTCCCAGGCCCAGGACGTAGGTCCGGGCCCCTGGGAACGTTGCAGAGGAAGACAGCCCAGCCCAGGTGGTAGTTGTAGGTTGAGGGGAACCTCTAGGAGGGGAACTGATCAGCGAGACATCCCTACCGAGTGAGTCTTCCCTGCCGGGTGAGGTTTTCCCACAGGGATGGTAAAACCAGAGACACAGGCACAAACAGGACTTGCCTCAGCCCACAGCCTAGTTCCCCGTTGGATGACCATTGGTCAACAAGTGGAGGCACCTCTGCCCACTAGCAGGGAATATACCCCACCTGAGGGTCACCACCCCTAGAGAGGCAGCTTCTTCGTGGAGCTCCGCATTATCAACTTCCTCCAAGACTTCAGGCTACTGAAGACTACGAGGGGATATACTAGCAATCTTCAGGGACATTATAATTCGATAGAGGAAATCTGCAATATCTTAATGACCCACTGATTCCTGAACAATATTAGAAAACAAGGGAAGAAAATGCCCCAAACAAATCTAGATGTTACATCAATAAAATCCAACGACAGCATGGCAGAAGAAATGACAGAAAGGGAGTTCAGAAGGTACATAATTAAAATGATTAGGGAAGCAAATGATGAGATGAAAGAGCAAATGCAGGCATTAAATGATCACACCAATTGACAGTTAAAAGAGCAAATACAGGAAGCAAAAGATCATTTCATACAGAGTTAGAGATATTGAAAAAAAAAACAAACAGAAATCCTTGAAATGAAGGAAACAATAAACCAAATTAAGAACTCCATAGAAAGCATAACCAATAGGATAGAACACCTGGAAGACAGAAGCTCAGATATTGAAGACAAAATATTTAAACTCGAAAACAAAGTTGAACAAACAGAGAAGATGGTAAGAAATCATGAACAGAATCTGCAAGAACTATGGGATATCATGAAAAGGTCAAATTTGAGAATTATTGGGATTGAGGAAGGTTTAGAGAAACAAACCAAAGGAATGAATAATCTATTCAATGAAATAATATCAGAAAATTTCCCAAATCTGAAGAATGAAATGGAAAATCAAGTCCAAGAGGCTTATAGGACTCCAAATACACAAAATTACAACAGACCCACACCAAGGCACATTATAATGAAAATACCGAACATACAAAATAAAGACAGAATTTTAAAGGCTGTGAGAGAAAAGAACCAAATTACATTCAGGGGGAAACCAATACGGATATCAGCAGATTTTTCAATCCAGACCCTAAAAGCTAGAAGGGCCTGGAACAACATTTTTCAAGCTCTGAAAGAAAATGGATGCCAACCAAGAATCTTATACCCAGCAAAACTTACCTTCAAATTTGACAATGAAATAAAATCCTTCCATGATAAACAAAAGCTAAAAGAATTTACAAAAAGAAAGTCAGCATTACAGAACATTCTCAGCAAAATATTTCACGAGGAAGAGATAAAAAACAAAGAAGCATATCAGCAAAGGGAGGAATTACCCTAAAGGAACTGTCAAATAAAGGAGGAACTAAGATGTGTCAAAAAAGAAATAAATAAATAAATAAAATTTTAAATATGAACCAAATGACCGGGAATACAAATCATATCTCAATAATAACCCTGAATGTTAATGGCCTGAATTCATCAATCAAAAGACATAGACTGGCAGATTGGATTAAAAAGAAAGATCCAACAATATGTTGCCTGCAAGAGGCTCACCTCATAGAAAGAGATACCCATAGACTAAAGGTGAAAGGATGGGGAAAAACATACCATGCACATGGACTCAGCAAAAAAGCTGGAGTATCCATCCTCATTTCAGATAATGTGGACTTCAAGCCAAAGTTAGTCAGAAGGGATAAAGAAGGACATTTCATACTGCTTAAGGGAAGCATAAATCAGCAAGATATAACAATCATAAACATCTATGCCCCAAACAGTGGCTCATCCATGTATGTTAAACAAATCCTTCTCAATTTTAGAAACCAAATAGACCATAACACAATAATACTAGGTGATTTTAACACGCCTCTCTCACCACTGGACAGATCTTCCAAACAAAAATTGAACAAAGAAATCATAGATCTCAATAACACAATCAATAATTTAGACTTAACAGACATTTATAGAATATACCATCCAACCAAGAGCAAATACACTTTCTTCTCAGCAGCACATGGATCCTTCTCTAGAATAGACCATATATTATGCCACAAAGCTAATGTCAGCAAATACAAGAAGATAGAGACACTACCTTGTATTCTATCAGATCATAATGGATTGAAGTTAGAAATAAATGAAAGAGTAAAAAACAGAAACTACTCCAACACCTGGAGATTAAACAATATGCTATTATATGATGAATGGATAACAGAAAATATTAGGAAGGAAATTAAAAAATTCTTAGAGGTAAACGAGAACAAAGAAACATCATATCAAAATCTCTGGGACACTATGAAAGCAGTACTTAGAGGAAGATTTATTTCATGGAGCGCATTTAATAAAAGAAATAAAACTCAACAAATAAACGACCTAACACTACAGCTCAAAGCCCTAGAAAAAGAAGAACAGACCAACACCAAAAGTAGTAGAAGACAGGAAACGGTTAAACTCAGAGCTGAAATCAACGAAATTGAAACAAAAGAAACAATACAAAAAATTGACAAATAAATAGTTGGTTCTTCGAAAAAATAAACAAAATTGATAAACCTTTAGCCACACTAACAAAGAGAAGACGAGAGAAAACCCAAATCACTAAAATTCAGAATGAACAAGGAAATATCACAACAGACACGACTGAAATACAAAACATAATTAGAAGCTATTTTGAAAATCTATACTCCAACAAAATAGAAAATTTCGAAGACATCAACAGGTTTTTAGAGACATATGAATTGCCTAAACTGAACGAGGAGGACATACACAATTTAAATAGACCAATTTCAAGTAATGAAATAGAAGAAGTCATCAAAAGCCTACCAACAAAGAAAAGTCCAGGACCAGATGGGTTCTCAGCTGAGTTCTACAAAACCTTTAAAGAAGAGCTCATTCCAATACTTCTCAAAGTATTCCATAAAATAGAAGAGGAGGGAACACTCCCAAACTCATTCTATGAAGCCAATATTACCCTGATACCTAAACCAGACAGAGACACATCGAGGAAAGAAAATTTCAGACCAATATCCTTAATGAACATCAACGCAAAAATTCTCAACAAAATTTTAGCAAAGTGCATACAAAAATATATTAAAAAGATAGTGCACCATGATCAAGTGGGTTTCATCCCAGGGATGCAAGGTTGGTTCAACATCAGGAAATCAATAAATGTCATTCACCATGTCAATAGACTTAAAGTCAAGAATCACATGATTATTTCAATAGATGCAGAAAAAGCATTTGATAAAATACAGCACCCCTTCATGCTCAAAACACTAGAAAAAATAGGGAGAGTGGGAACATTCCTTAACATTGTAAAGGCCATCTACGCTAAGCCCATGGCTAATATCATTCTAAATGGTGAAAAACTGAAAGCATTCCCTCTAAAAACTGGAACAAGGCAGGGATGCCCTCTTTCACCACTTCTATTCAATATCGTCCTTGAAACTCTAGCCAGAGCAATTAGACAGACCAAAGAAATTAAAGGGATATGAATAGGAAAAGAAGAACTCAAACTATCCCTATTTGCTGATGATTATATACTTAGAGAAACCAGGAAATTCCACCAGAAAACTTTTAGATCTCATAAGTGAATTCAGTAAAGTTGCGGGATATAAGATCAATGCACATAAATCTAAGGCCTTTTTATACATAAGCGATGAATCTTCAGAAAGAGAAATTAGGAAAACTACCCCATTCACAATAGCTTCAAAAAAAATAAAATACTTGGGAATCAATCTCACAAAAGAGGTGAAAGACCTCTACAATGACAACTACAGAACACTAAAGAAAGAAATTAAAGAAAACCTTAGAAGATGGAAAGATCTCCCATGTTCTTGGATAGGAAGAATTAATATTGTCAAAATGGCCATACTACCAAAAGTGCTATACAGATTCAATGCAATTCCAATTAAAATCCCAATGATGTACCTTACAGAAATAGAGCAAGCAATTATGAAATTCATCTGGAAGAATAAAAAACCCAGAATAACTAAAGCAATCCTTGGCAGAAAGAGTGAAGCAGGGGGTATCGCAATACCAGATCTTCAACTCTACTACAAAGCAATAGTAACAAAAACGGCATGGTATTGGTACCAAAATAGAAAGGTGGATCAATGGTACAGAATAGAGGACACGGACACAAACCCAAATAAATACAATTTTCTCATACTAGACAAAGGGGCCAAAAATATGCAATGGAGAAAAGATAGCCTCTTCAACAAATGGTGCTGGGAGAATTGGAAATCCATATGCAACAGAATGAAACTAAACCCATATCTCTCACCAAGCACAAAACTAAACTCAAAATGGATTAAGGATCTCGGAATCAGACCAGAGACCTTGCATCTTATAGAAGAAAAAGTAGGTCCAGAGCTTCAACATGTCGGCTTAGGACCAGACTTCCTCAACAGGACTCCCATAGCACAAGAAATAAAAGCAAGAATTAATAACTGGGATAAATTCAAACTAAAAAGCTTTCTCTCAGCAAGGAAACTATCAGCAATGTGAAGAAAGAGCCTACGGAGTGGGAGAAAATCTTTGCCAATCATACTTCAGATAGAGCGCTAATCTCCAGAATCTATAAAGAACTCAAAAAACTCTACACCAAGAATACAAATAATCCAATGGACAAATGGGCTAAGGAAATGAATAGACACTTCACAGAAGAAGATCTACAAGCAATCAACAAACATATGGAAAAATGTTCAACATCTCTAGTAATAAGAGAAATGCAAATCAAAACCACCCTAAGATTCCATCTCACCCCAATTAGAATGGCGATTATCAAGAACACAAGCAACAACAGGTGTTGGCGAGGATGTGGGGAGAAAGGTACATTCATACATTGCTGGTGGGGCTGCAAATTAGTGCAGCCACTCTGGAAAGCAGTGTGGAGACTCCTTAGAAAACTTGGAATGGAACCACCATTTGACCCAGCTATCCCACTCCTTGGCCTATACCCAAAGGACTTAAAATCAGCATATTACAGAGATACAGCCACATCAATGTTCGTAGCTTCTCAGTTCACTATAGCCAGATTGTGGAACCAACCTAGATGTCCTTCAATTGATGAATGGATAAAGAAAATGTGGTATATATATACAATGGAATATTACTCAGCCATAAAGAATGATAAAATTATGGCATTTGCAGGCAAATGGATGAAACTGGAGAATATCATGCTAAGTGAGATAAGCCAATCTCAAAAAACCAAAGGACAAATGATATCGCTTATAAGTGGATGATGACACATAATGGGGGGTGGGAGGGGTTAGTGTTAGGGTTAGAGTTAGGGTTAGGGAGGGGGACAAGAATGGAGGAAGGAAGGACTGTATAGAGGGAAAAGAGGGGTGGGAGGGGTGGGGGGAAGGGAAAAAATAACAGAATGAATCAAACAACATTACCCTATGTAAATTTATGATTACACAAATGGTATGCCTTTACACCATGTACAAACAGAGAAACATCATGTATCCCATTTGTTTACAATAAAAAAAAAAGAATCCAACAATAAGTGAATTCAGAGGAAAGCAAAAAAAAAAAAAAAAGAACATATCCATGAGAATTACAGAAAACAAAAAAATGGAATTTTCAACTATATCAATAGCATTAAATGTGAATAAAGAATTCAAACTGAGAGGGCAAAATTGGTAGGATGGATTAAAAAAAAACAATATCTGATAATATGCTATCTATAGGAAAAAGAGTCAAAGATAAAAATATCAGTAAAATGAAAGGATGGAAAGTTATTCCATGCAAACAGTAACCAAAAGAGCTAGAGTGACTATAAAAACATCAAACAATATAGACTTGAAGACATACATTGTTATAAAAGACAAAGGAAGCTATTATGTAAAAATAAGATGGACAGAACAAAACAATTATGAACATATTAATATATATTCTTAACAGACTCCTGCAATACGTGAGGCAATCTGACAAGAGTTGAAGGGAAAATGGATAGTTCAACAGTCACAGTTGGAAACTGCAACACCCCCATTCTTTCAATAATGGATAGAACAAGTAGACAAAAGAACCACAGGTACGAGAGAACCAATAAAAAGATTCACTCACGGAAGCTGTTTCCTGTTTAACTTACAACAATATCTTCCATTAATTTACAATCTGCTTATATCAACAGGTCAGCATGATGCATTAAATATCTTCTTACCTTTTCTTTCAAAAAGGCAAGTCCACCAAGAGAATATTTAAAGATGATCTTTATCACCAAGAGTCCTCAGATAAGACAAAAGAATGTGGAAAATCACTGAGACATAACAACCAGACAACAGATCCCATGGAAGGTTTTTTCTACTCAAGAACCTCCCCTTTGGACGTCCCTGGTTAGCTCTTCTGGAGCACAGGGCCTGCTTCAAGCCCAATAAGGCTTCAACATTCAACCTTCTGAGTTCCTTACAAACTGTAAATTATCACAGAAGGGAATGGATGGGAAAGAAATGCAAAAGAACACATTTAAGGAAACCCTCCAGCGGAGTCACCAAAACCTAGTATCAGCAATTAAATACTGATGTCAAACACATGAAACCAAAAATGCTACAATGTGAATTGGAAAATTTTATTTATTCTACTTCAAATTTTTATTATTAAGCTTTAAAATATACCCTCACTGACTACCCTTTATAATTCTAAGATCATTCCCCAGTCCCCACCCCAGGTACTGGGCCCTGAACCCAGGGCTCAGTAAGTTAGGCCTCACCAGAAAGCACTGTGCCAATGATCTACACTCCCAGCCCTTTTATTTTACTTTTGAGATAGGGTCTCACTAAATTTCCCAGGCTGGCCTCAAACTTGATATCCTCCTATCTCAGGCTCCAAAGTAGCTGAGATTACAGGCCTGTACCACCACAACCAATCTAAGATGATTTTTATCATTTGGACCTTAAGCAGAAACTTAACAATGTTTAACTTTTTTAAATAGCAAAAAAAATATCACTGGGCACAGTGCATGACTTTAATTCCAGGTACGAGGGAAACAAAGGCAGAAGTTCACATTTGATTATTCAAACTCAACTGCTTCTCTAGCAAGACAATTACATGCAGCTGCCCTTCCTTGCCATCAATATATGGAAAAGAACGGGAGAGCAGAGAAAATGGGAATTCCACCATCAAAGCAAAGTCCTTGTTTAAAAGGGTTGAAAACTACAAAATTAAGCCATCTCACAAGTCCCAACTCCCAGGTAAAATTCCAAAAAGCAGATTAATACCAACAACCTTTCTAGTAAAATGGCACTGAACGGACCTATATGAAGACAATTTGCTTCCTGGTGTGGCTGTAACCCAGGAGAAATAATAACGTTGTGCTTTGTTGATTTGATTACAGCACAAAACATCCTCACCCCAACAGAGTCAAAGGTGCTGGCTTTTCCCTCTAGGTAAGTACTGTTTCAGGTGCACCCACCCCTTTTTCCACACTTCCTGGAATTTCACTGTATGAGTTTAATGCTGGAAATGCTGGATTTCCTGGCTGTCTCAGTTAGGTTTCCTTCTTATCCACCAGCACAAGTCTGGTTTCCTTGGAAACTCAGGTTTTAATGTCATCACCTTCCACTTTGCAGAAAAAACAGATATTAAACAGCTGTTGGGCTGGGGATAGCTCAGCTGGTAGAGTGCTCGCCTCGCAAGCACAAGGCCCTGAGTTCGATCCCCAGTACCGCAAAAAAAAAAAAAAAAAAAAAAAAAAAAAAAAAAAAAAACAGCTGTTGTTTATCTGGACAACTTTAAGACATTCCCAAAACCCTCAAGTCAGAGGGAAAAAAATTAATAAGAGAATTATTGATCTGGGATGAGTGTAGGTGATCCAGGTCCGGCCTCTGCCCTCAAGCAAGAACATACAGAAATCACAGAGGAGAAGCTTACGCAATGCTTGGGTTCCATGTCTGTCTTATTCTTCACCCAAACTATTTCCAGGTTTTTTTCATATTATCGTTGCTGGTTTAAGTTTCTTAAATTCCCTGCAAATTTTTTTTTTTTAAGTAACTATTAACAAAAATTCAGCCAACTAAGGATTTGACCAGTGTTACCTCCCTACCAAAAATTTCAAAACTAAAAACCGGTCACCTTGATAATTCCTTTTGAAGAAAGAAATGCATCTTGAAAAGGAATTAAGTGGCATTTATCTTACCATTTGTCTATCCTGCAGTACATCCAAAGGGTTGCTTTTATTCCTGGCACTATTATGGCCAACACTCTTCAACAAGCGTTTCCTAAGTAGTTACTGAGTGCTGGGCAAATTCAGGCCATGGGGAGACAAAGACAAATAAGACACGATCCCCAGGCTTAAGAACTCACATACTGTGGGAAAAGTGGAGAGGTGAACATAAATAGTGTGATCTGTGCTGCTTTCTATATGACATTCAGGTTATATGTGCATGAAAAAGCCCCACCAGTAAAGGTGGGGTGGATGGGAGTGTCTTCAGGAGAGCCAGTAGAAGCAGGAGGAGGAAGGCATCTCAGGGTGAGGGACCCATGAATGTGTGAGTCCATGGCCAAGAAAGGATTGAGCTCCAGCTAAAGAAAACAGTTACAGTTCCAACAGGAAGGCAGAGTACAGGGAATCCTCATTTCCCCAGCCCAGGCTTCTGACCTAGGAATGAAAGTTGTTCAAAACAAAACCTAGGGAGGTCAACAACAGGGAAAATATGAAAATAGAAAAACATGTTTGAAGATTTGGGGAAGATGGTAGCAATAGTGACATGATTTCTTTAGTCTGCCCAAAGTCCCCCCTTAAAAACATACAGAGAAAAGAGGATAGCAAAATTTTAAAATCTAGAAAGCTAGGTGACAAGTTTCTCCACAAAGTCCCAAATACGAGTGGGTAGAAACAAATCACCAAAAGTCACAGGCCCTGAAAGGGAAGTGGCAATATACATAACAGGAAGCCAAGCAGGGCAGAAGGGCAGCGAACTGAGCATCCCAAGGTAAACAGCAGGTACTCACTGAAAGCTCAGTGGACCCATCCCAGAGCAACATCTGAGGAAGTCAGGTCTACCTCCAAGAGTCATAATATAAGGTGGGGCTAGGCCTGGACCCTCTGAACCCTGAAAACTAACTGGCCAAACCCCACCCTCAAGAGAATTCACATTGAACAAAACACAGACAAAGGAAAAGGAAGGGTCAAATACAGGTGGGACAAGTGCTCAGTTGGATATGGCCCTTATTTTTATATACTTCAGAAGGTGCTCCAGAGCATGACATCTAAAAAGCTGCCCTAACAAGGTCGCCCTTCTAAGAGCTAGGAAAACTGATATCAGATGAAGATAAGAAACAGAGGACTGGAGTCAAATCTCATACAAAGATTATAAGGAAAAAAGATAACAGCATTTTTATAATAGATCCACAAAGCATCCAAAATGTTTTTTCTAATACAATTCCACTGTTTATCTATCTAAAATCCTCACACACAGTCTTAAAGGACTAAGGAAATAAAAAAAAAAAAAAAAGAACAGTTGTCAAGTCTCAGTACTGCTCAGAAAGGTAACTGAGCAGAGGGAAAGGTAACTGAGCAGAGGGAAAGGTAACTGGTTCACAAAGCTGTTGTTCCCTGACACTTCACAGGGTTGTCACACTGTTCCTTTCCTTCTCCTCATTCTTTTATTTTCTTATAGGTGTTATTTTGACTGAAAGTGGTTGATAAAAATGAGACATAAAAAAGTAACTACTATCTATTAGCAGAATCAAGAATCTGAGATAGCTCTCTCCATCCCCAGCTCCTTGGACACCCATTTTCCTTCAACAGTATTCCCTCAGATCTGAACGGTAATCATTATGTTACTAAAATAAAACTAGGACATAAAACTAGGAAGAATTTTTTAATCTAATATTACCTGTTCTTAATTTCATCTAATAAGTTTAAAATTCTATCTCTACTAAGAATCATTAATAAAGTTTTCATGCTTCTTATGAAATGCTTGACATAACACAATGGTCCTTTTTTTTTTTTTTTTTGGAATCAAGGACAGTTTTCCACTATAATCTTCATCGTATAATATAACCGTTAAAGGGGAAAAAAGGAAGATCCATGTTGGAGTTTTTTCAAACCCTGAATTTCTTCTCTATAATGAATGAAACACAAGATCCACACTTCTTATTGGAACTATTTTTCTTATTTGACATTTTATTCAGATCCTGAATTTCTTCTAAATCTACAATGAAACAACCATAGGATTGGGAACACTGGTTCTGAGACAGACCCATTTGCTGATGAAAGTCCAATTTCAACTGGGGAAATTTACCCAAGTGCCCAGTCTTTTCAGATTAACATTATACCTACCACCTAGAAAAATAAATCCAAGTACCCCTCTGGGTTGAAGGAAGAGTTACTTTATTTAAAAAATGGAACTATGTAATGTAAAATTAAAAAAAAAAAAGTAAATGATGGTACATAATATTTTTTATTTCTTTTTCTTAGAAAAAAAATGAGTTACATACAACTTCTCATTTATTTTCCTCTACTTCTCTATGTCCAAAGTTGAGGGCAGGTCATACTATAGGGTCCAACACACCTTCTTAACAAAATGCCAGTCACAGTGGCACACTCCTGTAATCCCAGCGGCTCAGGAGGCTGAGACAGGAGATGGTGAGTTCAAAGCCACCCTCAGCAAAAGTGAGTTACCAAGCAACTCAGTGAGTCCCTGTCTCCAAATAAAATAAAAAATAGGGCTGGGGATGTGGCTCAGTGGTGGAGTGCCCCCGAGATCAATCCCCAGTATCCTCCCTCCAAAAAAAAAAAAAAAAAAAAAAAAAAAAAAACCTACTTGTGCTCCTTTTCTTCCAGATTTGGCCACATGGAAAACTAACTATACGACTCCACAAAACAAGATGAATAAAACTCTAATACAGCAGAAATTTTGATTTCCTACGTTCTTTATCAGAATGAAGTGCACACTTCAATCAGATCAACAGACTTCCAAAGATGTATTCTATAATAAACTTGTGATAATACTGACAAGCCATTGGGGGCGGTGGTGCATGCCTATAATCCCAGTGACTTGGGAGGCTGAGGCAGGAGGATCACGAGTTCAAAGGCAGCCTCTCAGCAACTTGAGGAGGCCCTAAGCAACTTAGAGAAACCCTGTCTCTAAATATAAACAAAGGGCTAGGGATGTGGCTCAGTAGTTAAGCACTCTTGGGTTTAATCCCCAGTACCAAAAAAGTACTGAAAAGCCACTGAGGCGGTCTCTGATAGGTGTCCATCTATCTGGTACAATCAACTATCTCCTTCCTCCTACTTGACTCCTGGCATGTGGCAGTCCCTTTACTTTTACAAGTTTCCCCCTTTTTTTTTATTGTAAACAAATGGGATACATGTTGTTTCTCTGTTTGTACATGGAGTAAAGGCATACCTTTTGTGCCCCCTTTTCCTTTCATACCACACTTCAATCAGAAGTATTTCAGTGATATTTATTTCCAGGGTACAAAATGCTATCTGAATCTTTTAAAATATTTCTAACTGGAGTTTTTGACCCAATCAACAAACTCCATCAAACCCATGACACTACTGTTAAACCCAGATGTCTGTCCTTGTACAGATGTGACACTTGGAGCACAGGAGCAACAGGAAAGAGACCATGTAAATATTCAGAATCACCTCCTTTAGTGACTGGCTCCATTTTGAAACAGCTTATTTGTTTTGTGAAAGACAAAGGGTTTGTTTCTAAACCGGTCACTGTGTTGCACACCTACAGTCCCAGCAACGCAGGAGGCTGAGGAGGGAGGATCACTTAAGCCCAGGAGTTGAGGACAGCTTGGGCGACATGGCAAGACACCCTTCTTTAAAAAAAAAAAAAAAGAAAAGAAAAGAAAAGAAAATAGTGGGGGTTCGTTCTTTTACATTCAGAGTCCTAAACCCCACTGCCTTCTAAATCATCTCCTGCTCTTATCAAGAGAATATTTGCCAACATCTTCTCCCCTATAGTGAATCCACCCCCTCAGCTTATCTGTTAACAATTCATCAAAAAGCCTAGAACTGAAAGCTCAGCCCTCTCCTACAAAAAGAACAAAGCAAACAACCACCATCACCTGCCATTTTAAACAGCATGGAACTCTCATCTACTATATATAGTTAAGGAGCTTCCCAAAAAACATTTCTTCTTAGAGATTTGAAAGGATTTTTCACATAACATTCACATTGTCAAGTAGCTATCAATTCTAGTAAGATGCCAATTACCATGACAGGCTTACTGAAATCACTTAAATTTCCAAAATCATTGAAAACTGTTACTTGGCTACAATTTATTCTAGAAAAACTTACAAAATAAGAATTACAATGTCTTATTACAGTTCATTTGTATGCTATTGCACTTTATCCAAAGCACACAACAGGTTCTATGAATTCTTGATTTTTTTAAATGCCTCTTCCATGGCTCAAAATAGAAGTTATACTATTAGCTAATATTCTATTCTACTTTTAGAATAGACCTTCTTGCCAGGCACAGTAGTGCATGCCTGTAATCCCAGAGACTCAGGAGGCTGAGGCAGGAGCATCACAAGTTTGAGGACACCCTCAGCAACTTAATGAGGCTCTGTCTCAAAACAAAAAAGGGCTGGGGATGTGGCTCAGTGGTAAAGGGCCTCTGGGTTCAATCCCCAGCACCCAAAATAATAAATAATAATAGAATAGTTCTTCTTACTGATGTCTTACAAGTTTGTTCCACCATATAAATCCAAGGAAGCAAAACAGAAATTAGATTGAAACAATACTACTTTCCTTAGAGCATTCCTTGTTCTGGTTTAACTCCCTAGGCTACAGAGATGAGATGAGGTTCAGAGAAGGACTTGCCCAAAGTCTTATCAGTAGAGGCAGAATGAAAAATCTCTTAAAATGTAATTCAGTGCTTTTTGTAAATGAATATTCACTGAGCAAAATATTGGTAAAAGTTAATTCTCTGTGTAAAACATCTTAGCACCTAAAGCTTTTGTGAAAGTTCTGCTTAAAACTCATGACTATTAGGCTGGATTGCTGCTCAGTGATAGAGCACTTGCCTAGCACGTGTGAGGCACTGGGTTTGATTCTCAGCACCACATACAAATGAATGAATAAAAATAGAGGTCTATCAACATCTAAAAAAATTATTTTTAAAAACCCTCATAACTATCAAGGGAGAAAAATGAGATTTTAATTGTCAGGAGAGATGCTACAAGACAGACTGGCCATCCAAGAATCATCTGTTTCCCCCTGCTGCTGGGGGATCACATCTAGGGACTCAGGCATGTTAGGCAAGTGCTGTACCACTGAGCTATATCCCCAGCCAAGAATCATTCTGAAATGTGAAACTACCTGTCTTACATCGGTGACATCTTCTCTCTTCAAAACTCATCCTCATTTAAGTATCCTGTCTAACTTCAGTAATGACCTGGATGATAGGCAGGAAACTTACTTGTTGCCGTTGGCGGATATTTATTACCGCCCAGGGCAACAATTGCACGGGTATTTATCGAAGGTGGACTGAAAACTGAGCTACTTCTATTTCTGTGCTGCTTCCTTTTTTGCTTACTTGTAGAGAATAGAGAAAATGAGGTTTACTTGCTTAGAGAGGAGAGAGAGAGACTTTGCTTAAGAGAGAGAGACTACACTTTCAGAGATCTATATCTTCTTAGTTCTGCTGCTTCTTAAAGGTTCATCCTGCATCCTGTGAACTAAGGGTGCGTCTATCTGAGGTGCTTCTTAGTGATGAGTCCCCATACTGCGATCTGCCTATCTGTAATCTAGAGATGTGTTCTCAATTCTCCTCTCTGTGATCTGCCTTCCGCCGCTGCCTGCTGCTTCTCTCTGTGAGCTGCTGCTTTTTACCTTCTACCTATTGCCCGCTTATATTCCCTCCAGGAGGCGGAGGGCGGGGCCACACCAATTGAGATCAGGCGAGGAGCCAGCTGCCCAATCACAAGCAGGCGGGAGCAGGAGCAGTCAGGAACACCTGTACACCCTACCTCCCTTTGTGATCAAAACAACTTCTGGCTGGCTGCCAGGCGCCATCTTGGCGAGTCCGCATGGCATAGCCCCCAACACTTACTTATACCTGATTGTATGTATACAGATGAAATCTATCTGAAACAGGTCATGTACCCACCCCACAAACTTACAAACCACACAAGTGAACAAACCTGAACCAAAACTTGATCACTGAAAATAGCAAGGTTCACAGAATAAAGAAATGGCTTAGGGCTGGGGAGATAGCTCAGTTGATAGAGTGCTGCCTTGCAAGCATGAGGCCCTGGGTTCGATCCCCAGCACTGCCAAAAAAAAAAAAAAAAAAAAAAAAAGAAATGGCTTAATGGTAGGAAGACACAGCAAAAATACCTCAAAGCAAACTAAAACAGAAATCAGATGCTGACAAATGCAAAATATGAAGAAAGGAATCTATACAACACAGGTGTGATCTAAACCTCACTCCACCTATTCTTGTTAATCAAGGTTTAATGCCATCATCTTGCCGGGCACCACCCTCCTCACACCACAACTCCAAGGGAACTGCAATTCTCACTAAGCTTTCATTGCACCCAGTCCAAGTCAGAGTTGTGCAGCTAGACAATTTGTGTGCCTTTATAACTGCTCCTCACAGCATATCATTCAGTCCCCTGAATAAAGTACTGTCTTACTCTCCTTTCTGTGACCAGAGGATGTAAGTTTAACTATGAGGTCAAATTTCACAAGATTCAAGTCACAAGGGCCAAACTCAAACCCCAACCAAGAAAAGATGTTTGATTTGCCATTTCACATTAGAGAAAAATGGACCTACCAGAATTCTTTCTTCCAAGTGTCACCTTATATGGTGACAATCTGTATACACACTGACCCATGTGAGGATGAATAACTTTAGATCAATCATCTGAGAAGTCTTTTCTTGTGCAGGGATTCTACCTGAATCATAAAATTTTGTGTATGCTTCACCTTCTGTAGCTACCCAGCACCTGAAGCTCCTCTTTTGAATTCATTCTCCTTCTCAGTTTTTCCCAAATGGATAAAGGCTATAAAATGTGTATCTTTTTTCTTTCACAGGCTGGCTAATTTACATTAGAATATTTCCTTCTTTGTCTAGAGCACTTACAACATTAACACTAAAAGAAAGCTGAGTGCTTACAATACTTGTAAGTGCTTACCTTAAAGTCTACAGAAATCCAAAGACAACTACTGCAAAAACTGTAGAGATTTCAAATACCAATGTTTTATAAATGTAATAAGATTGTGCTGTTTGCAACAAAGACAAGTGCATGCATTATATTTGAAATCTTTTGCCACTTTTGCCACATAGTGGACGACCTTTGAAAGGCACTAGGCTGGCACTCTGCTGACAGAACTTTCTCTTGCTTGCCAGCCATCAGCTGAATGACATCATGGTCGCTGTCAACAAAAACTCCTCCCTTCCCTCCCCTTACTTAAACCAAAATAGAGAAATAAGAAAAAAGAAAGTGCACTTTTCAGAGACAGAGCAATTCAAGAGACCATTTCCCCATGACAGGACAGAATACTGTAATCTGCATTTCCCTTCTGCAGCTCTTTTCAAGTGTGACCTTTAGGAAGCTCTTCCAACATTAGGAAAGGAAATTTTTAATTAAAAGAAAGGGCAGCAGAGACACCTAAGGAAGGAGAAAGCTTTTACCTTGCATTAGAGAAAGGTGGATTTTCTCAAAGCTCCTGATCCATAAGGACAAAATGCAAATCCCAGGATCAAGATTATGTGGTACACACAAAAGCCAAGGACTGGGCCGTGTAAGCCCGAACATCCGGGTATTGATGAGGCTCCCTTGGAGTTTGCAATGCTAACATTACGTGTGCCTTGCCTTTAGTCCAAGTATGAAATTATTCTTCCCTGTTTCATAGAAATTTAAAACAACATTTAATATCTTCTCTAGATTCCCACAAAAAAGTCTCCAAATATTCTTTGGGGAAGCATATGAATTGAATTCTAGTATTGTTTGTACTGTTTACCTCTAACAAGGAATTCGGTGAATTTAAAATCGTAATCCAAACTCTTAAGAGGAATAAACCTGACAAAGCTAAATCCTAACAGGACACAACTGTGGATTTGACAGAAAACATGGTATCTTGTTATAACGTAATTAGCACAAAAAAGATCATCTGCCTTAAAATAGGGCCCCCACCAATGGGTTTTCTACAGGGGCAATAATGACTTGACCAGAAATTCAAAAGCCCTTCCTGGTGAGTAACACACTGTTACACAATTTTGACAAGAGAACAAAAGGAAATGTCTGAAGTATGATATATCATCAAGATAGTTCTAAATGGGTTATCATGAAGTTAGCCCTCACAAATAAAAAGTGTGGGAAAAGGTTGAGAGAGAGCGTCTGTCCCAATGAAAATGTCACAATCACCAGTAAAGCAAGCCTTGCTTCCTTCTACACAATCCCCGAGACTCTTTCTCAGTCATTATTTACAGCAATTTGATGTATTAAAGGTTTTAAAAAAAGAGAGAGAGAAACTCTTCCTTCTCTTGTATCTAACGATCCTGAAGTCACTCAAAACACAGGAAGAGTGATATTCTATAAGAACAGAGTCCTGTTTCAGACTGGCAATTTTCAAATGCTGCAATAACCAGCACTGCTTTTTTAAAAAGAATCATAGGTTTCAAGTCTGCTGAACATATTCACTCTTCTCTCTTGTTCCTGAAGAGGGCTGAAGACCTACCACTGAGATGCCAAGGTATTTCACACGAAAACAGTCTTCTTGGTCTAAAATACCCTTTTAGAATAAAAATTAAAACTACATGGCACCTCAGTAATCATTTCCTTTGTTCAACTTACACATAGAGAAACAAAGCTCTACAAATTCAGACAAATGAATTCAGTCAAGTAACCACCACAAGCAAGATACACCGCAAATCCTTCCCCACAGATTTCCATCACGCCACCCTTTGTAACTAACCTGCCTCCACCTCCAGCCACAACCACTGGATACCATTCTTATCATTTCTCCCTTTCAGAATGTCATATAAATGAAATCACACAGCACATAGCTTTTGGCGCTTTTTTTACTTAGCAGAGTATATTCCAGATCCACCTATGTTGATGTGAATAACAGATCATTCCTTTTATTGCCAACTAGGATTCTATTGTATAGCTGTACCATAGTTCATGTATCTGTTGGTTAAAGGCACTTTTAGTTCTTTCTGGCTTTGAGCATTTATTTAAAAAGCCACCATTTACACTCATCTAAGTTTTCATTTCTTGGGTACACACATGCATAGCTAACAGTGGGATTCCTCATTATATGTCTTTAACCTGATGAGAAACTGAGGTTTTGGTGTTGTCAGAGTTCTATGTCATTCTAATAGACCTGTAATGGTTTCTCACTGTGATCTTAATTTGCCTTTCTCTAATAACAAATGATGATGAGCATCTTGTGCTTATTTACCTCTAATATCTCTGGTGACTTTTTATTTATTTATTTATTTATTTATTTATTTATTGTAATATTAGGGATTGAACTCAGAAGCACTTTACCACTGATCATCCCCAGCCCTTTATTTTTATACAGGGTCTCACCAAGTTGCTAAGTTGCTGAAGCTGGCTTTGAACTTGTGATCCTCCTGCCTCAGTCTCCCCATTTTCCATTTTTTAATGGGTGTTTATATTATTAAGTACAAAAATATGCTGATGTTCAGTTCAATCTTTTGTTGGATATGTGATTTAAAAATATTTTCTCCCAGGCTGTGGCTTATCTTTTATTTTCTCCTGAATGTCTTTCCCAGAGCACAAGTTTTTAATTTTCATGCAGTCAAATTTATCCATTTTTTTCTTTTCTGGCTTTGTTTCTGGTTACTTAAGAAACCTTTGTCTAACCTAGATCACAAATGTCCTCTCCTACTTTCTCTTCTAAAAGAGCGACTATCCCTCCATTCATTTCAAAACAATTTAACTCAAGTAGCATGTAATAATAATTGCTTTAATATCTGTCTGATAATTCCAGTATCTGGGTCGTCTTGAGGCTGGCATTGATTGCCCCTTGCCTCAAGAGTTGGTTACATTTCTTAGGTATATAGTGAGACTTTTGAATAATATTCTGAATATTAAGTTATTTGGTCTCTGGATCCCATTAAAGACAGTTTTGAACTGATAAAGATAGTTTACCAGGAATTGTAAACTGCTCATAAACAGCTGTTCTGTAGTATGTCCATTTCGACTACAAAGACCTAACACTGGCCCACTTTGTCCAAAGAGCACTGTGGTTTTGTTTGTTCCATTGTGTGTCAGGTCATCAATTTTGTTAGGATCAAACAGCAAAGTGGGTGACAGTTCCAATGTCATCACTCTAGTCCTCAAGGCTTTTGCTATGCTGCTCTGGGTCTGCACACGCACAGCCCAAAAGGAGCCTGAGCCAGCTCATACACAGCACGGGAGGTGCCCTTTCCCCAGCTCTTTCCTCTCCAGGATTCTTCCACTTCTCTGTCCCAAAGATGGGGCTTCTAGCTACCCATGGGTAGTTCTAGCTACCCATGTTGTCCCTCAGAGAGCCACACTCAGGGGGCAAAGCAAAGAAAGAAAAAAGAAAAATCAGAACAGGCATGCTCCCGCACTCTGACCTTTGGTTCCTTCCGAGTTCTCCTGCCAAGAGGAAATGATTCCTATAGGCCCAGTGGCTCTGGTTCTCCAAGGTATCTGCACACTGTGATTCAACAAAGGATGCCATTCCCTCCACTCTCTCCTGCCTACAAATCCCTGGTCTTGTGGCCAGAAAGCTGGAATTTCTCTTGGGTTTTAGCTACCTCTGAACCCCCACTGCAGCTCTGCAGAGAGTCCTTTAGCTCAAGGCCAGAGAGAAAAGAAAAGCTACAAGAAACTCACCCTG
This sequence comes from Sciurus carolinensis, assembly GCF_902686445.1. Classification (NCBI taxonomy): domain Eukaryota; kingdom Metazoa; phylum Chordata; class Mammalia; order Rodentia; family Sciuridae; genus Sciurus; species Sciurus carolinensis. The sequence goes on from NC_062214.1 coordinate 118,646,035, forward strand.
CCATTCCCCAATACAGGTCACTTCTCCAGGCTTCCATGTCTTCCCAATCTGCCAGATTTTCTTTACTTCTTGAGTCCTCGGGTAACTTGTCCATGGATTTTGGACAGTCAGCAGCAACAGACATGAGCCACAGTAGACTAAACTTCATCTTGGCCATGACCTCAATTTTAGACACTGAGGCAGCATTGTCTCTCTCAAATCTTCAGATAAGTGCCCACATACACTTGAGCTGAGCCCTGCCCTTCTTGCCCTCCTCTCCATGATGTCTGGGTGGAGAAAACCTGGTCACTGTTTCTTATAAACTCACGAGATTCAGCATACTCTTTTTATCCCCCTTCTAGGTGTCACTATTTTAGGCCCTACAGAAAGAACAGAAGGAAAGAAAGAAAAAAACTAACTAACTTCTGCAACAATGTCCTATTCTAGACCCACTCTGTAAGCCTCTATTGCTTGTCAGTCCTTCAATCACACCAGACATAGAGGCCAGGTGGTGTTAACCACTCCCTGTCAACAGCCTGTGCTTCCCGGGTGCACCCCATTACCATTAAGAAGACCTAATCCACACACCTGCAGGCTGTCGAGGGCATCAAAGAAAGCTTGTGTTCAAAATTCTGACAGGTATCTCTTTCTTTGGCATTGATACTCATTCTGGCTCTTTTCACGACTGACAAAGAGAAAGGAGCCCAGAGATTAGATTTGGGTTCAGATGCATGGCTAAACCTCTCCTTCTTCACTACTTTTAGTTGTAATTAGGAAAAGTACAAAGCCTGCCCTTATAAAATCAATTTTAATATTTCTACAATATTGGAAGTAATCCTTTGCTTAAACACAAAATCCACTACTCAAGCATGAAACAAATATCTGAGAGGCTATGCTATGCCACAAAATACAGCAGCCAGCAAGGTAGACTCCTGCCCTCAGGGAGCTCATGAGCTGCTGGAGGAGTCGAACAATAAGCAAGTAAATATATGATGTTGATATAAATACATAAAACAACAATGTCGGGTAGTAGTGATCAATGCCATCAAAGTAAAATAGGTAAAGAGATGGAGAATGAGGGGCCAACCTCTGTGGAAATGTCTAAGTGAAGAACCAGGTGAACTCAGAAGCAGGCCAGGGGAAGATCTGGAGACAGAAAGGCAGAGAAAGCTCCAGGCAGCAAGGGCCCCAATCTTCAGGAAAAAACAACCCTGACACATTTAAGGACTAGAAAGAAAGGAAGTCTCATGGATAGACAGGATTAAACTAGGAGAGAGTAAAGAAATGAAGGTCCAGAAGGAACCAGATAATGAAAAGCCTTTCAGGATGTGATATGGTATTTGATTTGATTTTAGAGTCAAGGTCTTGCTATATTGCACTGGTCTCAAACTCCTGAGATCAAGTGAACCCCCTACCTCAGCCTCCAGAGTAGCTGGGACTACAGGTAAGTCACTGTATCTGCTCTGGATTTTATTCTAACTATAATAGAAAGACAGACCTAGAGACATGAAAAATGCAAGGTTTTATCTGACCATCTTTCTCACCCTCAAGTTCAACCAAAAGAACTGCATTCAATTAAAAAAAAAAAAAAGAGAGAAAGTATTGCCTTCAAATTCACAGCAAAACCTAATGTTTAAATCACGTCATCCTCAGTCCTAAGAGACTGAGGTTCAATACAAAGTCAAATCACAAATTTAAAGATGAATAAGCATAATTCATCCATTTCTAAAATAACACTATTTATATTTCATAAGTAATACTCTCAAATGCTAAATTATTCTTTTTCTGTTAGAGAAGAAAAATGAAAGAATTTAGTCTTTTAATTTGTATTTTTATTACAAAAATCAAACACATTACAATGAATCCCCAGGTACCAATAACCCCCTTCAACAATTACAAAGAATTTGACAATCTTATTTTGCTCTATCCCTCTCTGATTTCCCCAAAGGCATACACAGTGATGAAAGTGTAAAGAAATACAGGAACCAAATGAAAAAGCTCCTCCCAGTGGTCAAAACTGGAATAATCAGCTCAAAAAAATACAGTATTGGATTATGTATAGCCCATGATATAAAATAAACACCCATGGGTCCATACTAATGTAAGTGACTGAGTAAGTAAGTCAGTGGAGTAGAAAAATCACCCATGCAGAATTCTAAACAATTGACACAGGCACTCCACCCTCCAGGAGGGTGCTCTTCAGTGTGACCTTCCAGAGAGTGCATTGGGGAAGTGGGCAGGTAGCAAGGAACTTTGGTGGTGGAGAAACCTGGCAAGTACTACTTCAGTCAGTGATCAAAGTTAACAACATGTTGACAGGATGTAGACAGAGGGGCATCCTACACCAGATCTGACCAGAATTCCTCAAACTGTCAAGGGCATCGAAAATTTTAAAAGTCTAAGAAATTGTCACAGTCAGGAGGGTCCTAAGGAGATGTGATGAGTAACCATGGTGTGGTACCCTGAATGGGATCCTGAAACAGACTTGACACTAGACAATCTAAAGAAACCTGAAAAGGTTTTTGTTAATAATAATGTACCAATGTTGGTTTATTAACTGTAATAACTGTGGCACACTAATGTTAGATCCTAATTCTAAGAGAAACTGGCTGCAGAGTATGTGGGAATTTCTTTATTCTAGTCTCTCAATTTTTCATTACATAGAACTATTCTAAAAATCTATAAAGTTTATAAATATATATATACACACTATATATAAAGCATATAAATATATGGGTACACACACACACACACACACACACACACACATATACACAGAGAGAGAGAGAAAGTGCCAGCCTTAGAGGATGCATGTGCTGAGACCACATACCTTACAGAAGCAATCCCCTTATCCCACTACTATGAAATGTTTCAGTTGATAAAACAATGAGACTAAAAATTAACTTCCAAACAACTTTGCAATTGAGACTCTAGGACTTTTACTTTTCTGAACAAACTCTATCTGTACTCTACCTATCTCTTAAGTATATGGACACAACTAGAAAATATTTGTTAGATAGGGTTACCTCCTCAAATAAGCTCACCATAGCAATACAGTTAACTACTATTATGGTGAAATGGGTGTGATGACAAAAATAACACAAATATTACAAAGATTTTTAAGTCAGAAAGAAGTGTAAACACTATAAACCCTAAAATAATCCCTAAATCTAAGACCATGACTACATATAGTCATGGCTATATATATAGGCTACATATAGGTGTAATTAACTTTACTCAACTAAGAAGTTAAGGAGGCTTGGTTATGTGAATATTTTAGGGGGGAAAGTTTATATGTTCACTACTGGCCATAGAAAAAACAAGATTTCTACATTTTTTTTAAAAGAAGGTATGTGTTTAGAAAGGTTGAGAAACATTCACAGGACACAACCATGCTCAGCTTTGCATAAGCATGATCCATCAATGTCTGAAGCAGGAAATTAACTAACGTTACTGCCATTTGGAAAAATATTGGACTGCTTACCCCACCTGCTGTTCACAGATAAAACTGAGCTTTGGTTGCTAGTTTCCTCTCAGCTGTGAGCACATGCATTATTTTCTTTTTCTCCTGCTGCCCTGCGCTGGAGATGGTACCAGGGGCTTCATGCATGCAAAACTAGCCCTCTGCCACTCAGCTATGCCCCCTGCCTGATATGTTCTGCTGATTATTTTGGAGCTAGGAAAGGGCTTTGGAGTTAATAGTTGAACCTTCATTTGACAGATAGGTCAATTGTCCTTTATTTGAGTAAGCCAAAAGGCACTTAGAATTTTTTTTTTTCTTTCCTTTTTGTTCCCCTACATGTAGGGCATTTGTTTATAAGAAGGCCACACATCTTGTGCCCCTCCTCACAATGGCCCCAGATTCCTATTGGGCGTGTTATAAACAGAGAAACCACTCTTCAGGCCCCTGCTCTGAGCACACCCCATCTTAACACATTTGCTTTCAACTCTAGTATTCATTTTTTGAAAGAAAAATCCTTAATCAGGCCAGGCACACTGGCACATACCTGTAATCTCAATGGCTTGGGAGGCAGGAGGATGGTGAGTTCAAACCTAGCCTCAGCAACTTAGCAAGGCCCTAGCAACTCAGCGAGACCCATCTCTAAATAAAATATTTTAAAAGGTCTGAAAATGTGACTCAGTAGTTAAGTGTCCATGGATTCAATTCCTAGTACTAAAAAAAAAAAAAAAAAAAAAATCCTTAGTCTGAACTTTTGTGAAGAGAAATGACGCATGATCTTGTCACAGTCAGTTTAAAGCAATCTGCACTTCCAAAATGTGTACCTATAGAGCACATTGAATCTAACAATTAAAAAACCAAAACAAAAATAACCCATAACTTTGATTTAATTGATAATAAATCACAATGATGTCATTCCAAAATCCTAAAACTGATTGGTCACTTACAGACTTTCCTGTTCTCAAACAGAAATTGAGAAAGGAAGGCAAAAAGGAAATGGAAGTTTCCCAGTCTTTTTTAACATCACATATTGCAAAAGCTTAGAAGCCCTGATATTTAAGCTTTGAGAATGAGAGGAAGGCTTGTATAGCTTTGGTAGTACAATAAGGGGAAGTCATATCCCTGGGGCTGGGAGTGTAGCTCAGTGGTAGGGAACTTGCATAGGGGATGAGAACCTGGGTTCAATCCCCAGCACAGGGGGGGAAAAAAAAAAGTGAAGTCACATCCCTAGATTTTAAAAACTGGACAGACTTCAATTTCTAAGTTATTTGGTGGAAACTTTAAATAATTCACATCTCCACATTTTATACCTAAGGTACATATTGAATACACCAGAAAAGCTTAAGTCAACAGACCTAAAGGATGAACTACAATCCAACAGACTGACCATTTGCTGTATATTAGAAAAGATACACATGCTTGAAGGGAACGCATGAACAGCAGTTCACACATAAGTAACAGTTGCAGGAGGGAAAAAATTAAAAATTGTTTCAGTCATTTGTTAATGAAAAACTAAATGGCATTCTGGAAATCAGAAACTTCAAATTCAAGTATTAATTCCAGCACCTACTAATAGGCTATATCCGTAAAAAGGCCTAAATCCACCCATTATTTTTTCATCTGCAAAACTACATTTAACACAACCTGCCTCCCTCACAAGTAGGTTCTGGCAATATTTTAAATGTGAGGACTTCTTTAAGGCCTACTCTGAACAACTCATTATCCTGCCTTATTTCACAAAGGTAATCACTGTTTCCTACCTAGTCTTCCAGAAATGTTCTAAGCATATATATAAAATTGGAATAATACTATACAACTTTTCTAAGGTAACTCTTTTCCTCTGTGTTGGACATTTTCCCATATCTACCCCATTCTTTTTTTTTTTTTAAATATACATTTATTTTATTAATTCATTTTTATGTGGTGCTGAGAATCGACCCCAGTGCCTCACATATGCCAGGCAAGCACTTTACCACTGAGCCACATCCTCAGCTCCCTACCCCATTCTTTAAGAGCTGCTCAGTATTCCTCCCTTTCCAGGTAATCCTTATATTAAACAATGTTGCAACGAACAGCCGGCTACTTACTTGATAATTTGTTCACATTCATCTGTAACATAATATGTTAGATTTAGAATTACTGGACTAAATAGAATTACTAAACTAAATTATGATGTCAGTTGTCTCACTTACAGATTTTGTCATCTCTCACCAAGAAAACAGAAAAGTAAACTCAATACACATTGGAAATGATCAATGCTTTGTTGAAAAACAAAGCTTAAAGGTTTCTTCTGCATGTAGTTTAATGAGAAAGTCTACCTCTAAGGAAATTAACATAGATTTTTAAATGTTTTAAGAAACATAATTTATGTTTCCACCATCTCTTTGAAGAAAAATAAGAACCTACAATTTCTATTTGGCAAAAGAAACTGGAATATTAATAACAACAACACTGAGACACAAGAAATGCTATCTCCTGGGTTAGGCCTGACCTAGTTTTATAGCCATAAAGGAACACTACTAAAATGAGAGTGTAATTTCATTCTTCTCTGTGAGGTTAAAAAGAAAAGATTTACCTAACCCCATTACTCCATACATAAAACACAACATGTATTTATACATAAATTTTAGTCAAAATTTAACAAACTAAATCATTTTCTAAATAAGAAAAACCTAAGGAAAAGACTGAAAAAGTAAGTACTAAAATTTCTATTGGAATCTATATTTCAAATATCATTTGAATTTTATAATCAAATAACAACCAACCCCAAAAAAACTTTGTATTTACTGACTGACCCCCCCAAAAAAGTAAGGAATCCAAAATATAGTCAAAATAAGAATTAAACCCGCACGATAAATAAAACAAATTTGTTTAAAACCAATAAGAGAACAAAATAATTAGATGGGATTCTATACCTATAAAACCTCTAGATACTATCATTTGTTTTACTCTCAGGTGTTTTAAAGAACTGTTATTTGCATTGTTAGGAAACTATTAAGACTATTAAGACTTAGACTTTTTACATATAACTTATGAATATGAAAACTAAATATAAAATCCAATGCAACTTAAAGTTCTTATATATATCTGGCCCTTAGGAGAGTAAGAGTTATTTTAGTTACTGAGACTTCAATCACCAAAAGTGTATTTTAAATAATATAACAAATGCAAATAAAACATAAGGACCTCCCTCCCTGAACTCCAAAAATGACACTAAGCTAACTTCACCACTCACCTTGTAAAGTACCTTCCAAATGCTATCTCATTCAACAAACATTTACCAAACTCTTTCCAAAAACTAGCAATGCTATATCATGTACAGGCTTTCAAGTAGCTAATATTTAATGGAGGAGACATACAAGTAAATGATTAACTGTAATAAAATGCAGAATGAAAATAAGAGCTTTATTTACAAAGTACAAAATTACTGAGGAAAACTAGAAGCTTCACAAAGAAAGGTGGCATCTGAGCTGAGCTTGTGAAGACAAGATTTTTGAAGTATGAAAATTATGGGGAAAAAGGAATACACTAGATTGCAAATTATAGAAACCAATTCTGGCTAATTTAGGCAGAAAAGGGTTTTTTATTGTTGTTGTTTGTTTTTTGTTTTCTGTTTTTTGGTTTTGTTTTTTTGTTTTGTTTTGTTTTGTTTTTGTTTTTGTTTTGTTTTTTTTGAGAAAAAGGAAAATGTTTTATTGCTTTGCAAGCAAAGGAGAAACACAGGGAACTCCTGTCCCAGCACTTGTGATTCTCCAGAAAAGGAATTTATTAAAAGAATTTCTGGAGGCTCAAAAGATTGACAAGAAGTCTAGAGAACCAGGCTGAATTAAAAACAGGCAAGAAGAAGGCAGCTGCAAACTTAAAAGTAACCTAACAGATGAGTTAGATGTGTGGTGACTGCCACAGCGAAGGTACTCTAATATCCCTGCTTCTGTATCATTGCCTCAAGATTCAGAACCTAATAAAGGACATTATTGTATCAATTAGTGAAAGCTCTATGAGGTTAGATGACCGTATTGTAACAATGTTAATTTCCTGGTTTTGATCACTGTGCTATGGTTATGAGATTTCCTTGCTTTCAGGAATACACACCCACCTGTTTAGGGGCAAAGGGACATTATCATGCCTACCACTTAATCTTTAAAGTTCAGGGGGAAAATGGGGTGTGAGCGTGGAGAGGAGGAGAGAGAGAGAGAGAGAGAGAGAGAGAGAGAGAGAGAGAGAGAGAGAGAGAGAGAAGAGAAAGGGAGAGAAAGGAGAGAAAGGGGAGAGGCCAAGCTCAAATGACCATCCTCCCCTCTGTACCTCTACAAAGTTGGACACCACAGAAACCCACCACCCAGGGATAATCCCTACAGTCTTTGTGTGCACTGTCTTGCCTGTCTTCCCTATTTTAAAATCACAGTATATTTGTAGAATCCTTTTTTCAAGAGAGACCATGTTTCTGGCAATACACAACCACAAAAAAAAAAAAAAAAAATCTGAATAAAGGGAAATAATCTGTTTTTCCCACTCCAAACATATATTGTTATGTATCCCTATGTCCTTTCAAAGTTTTAAATGCATACATATATATATGTCATAATTGTCACATTGATACAGTACTGTCTTTTTTTAGTTTCATTCTCATGATATCTTTCCAGTTTTATAATGCAAAAATGTACATCAAAATGTGAACAGTGATTATTTCTGGGTGATGATATTAATAGTAATTTCTATTTTCTTCTTGATATTTTTCTGTTATTTAACAGCAGAAAAGATGAAATCTTTAGCTCAGATATAACTTTTAATCTTAGGCTATGACTTCCAAACTCTGATATAAAGGGAAGGAAAGGAAACAGATTTTTTCACCCAGTACTGGGAATTGAACACAAGGATACACTACCACTATGCTACATCTCCAGCCCTTTTTAAATTTTATTGTGATACAGGGCCACAGTAAGTCACCCAGGGTGGCCTTGAACTTGTGATCCTCCTGCCTCATTCTCCTGAGTCACTGGGATCACAGGCATAAACCCTTAATTTTCATAGCAAAGGGTGACACTCTAAGAGAGGTCAGACTTGAGACAAATTTGGAATTGAAGAAACCAGAGATCAGGACAATAACATACAAGTAGATATCACCCAGGATGCAGTTTAAAAAAATAAATACATATATATGTGTGTGTGTGTGTTTATATACATATATACATATATATATATATATATATAAAATGTGTATACATATTTTATAAACAGGTGCCAGAATCTGCAGAGGAATGAAGAGTTCATGAAATGATAATCGCAGTTGATTAAATAGCTATATCACTAGTTTTTGCATTTGATACAATCTTATCAATAATTTGAGAGGGAAAAGTCTTTATATTATACATTGAAAAAGTAGCCTGGGACCTTTTGTAATCTTAAATTATGTTTTTTGGTGCAATAATATTAAAAAAAAAAAAAAAACCTCTGTTGTTCCCAAGACTAGAATTCTGGTCTACATAATAGAACTAAGGGATGATACAATTCGTCCCAAACAAAAAGGGATAAGTTTCTAATAATTAGAAATGTCCAAGAGTGGTGATGGCTAATTCAAAATATAGAACAGAAGCACTTCCAAAACAATAGAATAAAAATCTCTGGAAATTCACTCTCCCACAAAGAACACTGACAATGCTCATCAAAATCAACTTTTTCAAAATCAACTTTTTCAAACTCTGGAAAGCAAGCACAGACTTATAACAAGCCAAAGAGCACTTCTTCAAGAAAAATAGATCAATATCAGTAAGAACAGCAACTTGTTTCATCCCCATCCCACTCTAACCAGTTCTGCAGTAGCTATGAAAACCAGCAATCTCACAACTATGGTGAGCATGAACATCAGCAACTTTAAACCCACTGGAGAGAGCAGAAGAGCTTGCTAAAAGCTCATCCCCAGAAAGCTGTCACTATTTGTACTCTTTGGCAGCTCTGAGAAAAACGCTCAGGTCTTTATTCCCCCAGCCTCTGAGCACACTGATAAAAAACAGTCCTATCACCAGGAATTTTTTCAAAAACAATCAGTAGCAAAGTTTTAAAATCACAGTGGCCTAAGGCTGTGATATCAAGAGGGACTCTAATGAGACAAAAAAAAAAAAAAAAAAACTTAGAAGAAAAAGTTGGAGAAGAAGATATTCAAGGGGGCTTTGGAGAGCTTTGACATATTCCAATGAATCTAGAAGGCCATGCACATGTACAAGACTGTAGTCATGGTGAGGAAAGATGTGAGAAGACCCTGTCTCTCCTCTGGCTACCCACAAGGCTCTACACAAGCAGGAAGTGAAGGTAAGGTAGAGTTGTAAATTTCCTATGGGAGCACGGAAAGTATACCCAACCCACAGAGAAATCCCTTCAGCAAAGGCTGGAAGACATAATGTTTGAGGTACTTAAGGAAATTTTAAATGAAAAATGATACATCTGATTCAATAAGTAATAAAAGTCTAAATATTCCATACACGTTCACTCACGTGTATGTATTAGTGTGTACTTTTGCATCTCACCTACAAAGTGTAAGAGAAAACCCTACATGAGGAAAGACAGCAGAATGTAAGTGACTACAAATATAATAACTACTTTTACTGCATTCATCTAATTCAGTCTTTACAACTGTATAAGACACCCTTTATCACCTTTTACTGGTGAGTAAACTGGGATTCCAAAAGCTTTAGTAACTCTTCTAAGATTCTAAAATTAGCAACTACCTTAGCTGGAAGGTAGGATTCTAACCTATCAGACACTAAAACAAAAATTACTTTCCTCTGAAGGAAAGACAGGGTGGGAAAAAAAGGAAGAGAAAGAAAGGGAGATGGACAAAAAGCTTAATACTTATGTCATTAAGAGGTTACACCTCGATACTCATTTGTCTATAAATTTGTGTTATCTACTACTTTGAAATAATAATTGCTGTTTGTCCATAATAAACTCCAATCCCTAAGCTTTCAGAGAGCTCCTTCTGCACACTGGTCCTCAGGCTTCAAGAGCACCTCCCACACACCCGCATCACCCAGGACACCAAAAAGAAAACAGCTGAGGCTAAACCTTAATTCTCACCTCCAATACCACCAACTCTATCAAATAATCCTCCACTTTTTCTACTTGTATATTGTAAAAATGAAAAGCAAACCAACTCATCTAATTTTTCCTTTCAATGTATGTAAAGTATGAGTTTGTAAAATAACATCTTCCAACCACCTGATAATTCAAGGATTCCCTCCACTGACCATAAGAAGAAGGGGGAATAAGTGCATTAAAATTTGGGAACTGTACATAATCATAGTACTGCTGCCTTAAAAAAAGGAAAGCAGCAATAAAACATAATACATGGGTAGGAGGTTAAAAACAGTAAGAGAAAATGGGAAGCCAAGCTTCATCTTTAGAATATTCCTCATTTTTTTTCATCAAGCTTTGCTTCCAGAAAAATCCTAACTTCCTTGGAAAGACTTGAAGTTTGTAAACTGTAACAGGAATTAATAAGCCTTCTAATAGTACAAAACTATTCTTTAAGCAGACCAACAATTAAACAAAGACATATAATTTTATTACCAGTCTTGCAGTAAATGGAAAAAATGGTGGTAAAATATTCTTGTCCTCAATATCATGAGTTCTGCTCACTAGGATATGAATTCTTAATTGACAAAAGAACAATGAATTCCAAATCCACCATGTAAATGAAATTCACACTGCATCAGACTTCAAGAATGAACAAGCTTAATATGTTTAATTTCCCCAAATTGCAGCTATTTCACACCAGAGATCATACATATCTAGATTTGGTAACTATGAATCACAGAAGACACACCCATTAACAAAGTCTCTCAGCAACAGTAACTTGGTATAGCTAAATGCAGAAATGGAGGAATCCCAGCCATGATCATCCAAAAGAATAGAGATGAATTTTTGTAACATTTCTGTCGTCCCAATTTTTTTTTTTTTTTTTTTTGGTACCAGTGGCACGTAACCACTGAACCACATCCCCAGCCCCCTTTTTATATTTTACTTAGAAACAGGGTCTCACTAAGTTGCTTAGGACCTCACTAAATTGCTGAAGCTGGCTTAACTCACAATCCTCCTGCCTCAGCCTCCCAAAGCACTGAGATTACATACATGCGTCACCATGCCCAGCCCAATTATGATTCTTAAATGGATAAAGGCAAATATCAAATTACCATAGTATTTAGAATCCATCCATTTATAAAAATAGTTCTATTTAAAATGTCAATATGCCAGTAACAGTGGCACACACCTGTAATCCCAGCAGCTCAGGAGACAGAGACAGGAAGATCAAGAGTTCAAAGCCAGCCTCAGCAAAAAGGAAGGCACTAGGCAAATCAGTGAGTCCCTGTGTCTAAATAAAATACAAAATACGGTTGGGGATGTGACTCAGTGATCAAGTGCTCCTGAGTTCAATCCCTGGCACCCCCAAAAAAAAAATAAATTTAAAAATGTCAATATATACAATATGCTGGAAATTTTGTTTTGACACTATCTGAACCATTGATTTTCTTAAAATATTACATATAAACTTAAAAATACATTATACATGGTTTCTTTAAAAATGTTTCAGCAGAATACAAGTAAAATAGTTCAAGAATCAGTTGTCTGTGTATACAATGTTAATATGTAAGTCAAATATTAGTGAGAAAAGCACACCTCACAATAGGACAAGTTAACGAAAATAAGGATGCTCCAACAGTGTCTGAGCAACGGCTTGCAGCCGCAGGGATAAAGCCAAGTCCATGGGTTACCAAGAGCAAGTCTACAGCAGTTTTCTGTTGGGACAGTTAAAGCACGTTCAGTTTCAAACCAAATCTGCTTCAGGCTTTCTGCAAAAGTGGGAATACAGTCTAAAGGCTGTCACTTGAGTTTCAAAAGCTCTCAATCTCCAGCTGGCCAACATGATGCAGGTCACTCCTTTCAGCAACAGTGAAGGTACAAGTGCTTCAGAAAACTGCCAGTATCTGATTTGACATCATTTATTCTTCAAGGCTCAAAGAATTCCCTTTTACTGAGTGACATGGAAATGTCAAAGGCATCTTGAATTGATTCTACTCAGGCAAGAGGTTTCTATTATTATTCATAAAGCAAAAAAGTTTGGCAAGAAAAAGAAATGCCTCCAAAGTTCTACTGTTCTCAGGCAGCTGTAAACAGCTGTTTTTTTCTTTTATTGGCTGTAAGTAACTAAAAAGTGAATATAAGCCAAGCACAGAGGTGCACACCTAAAATCCTAGGGACTCAAGAGACTGAGGCAGGAGGATTGAAAGTTCAAGGCCAGCCTAGGCAACTTAGTGAAACCCTGAATCAAAATAAAAAATAAAAGAACTGAGGATGTGGTAAAACATTCTGGGTTCAATATAACCATGTGTGGTGGCACATGCAACCATGTAGCTCTAGCTACTCAATAGACTGAAGCAGGAAGATCACTTGAGTCCAGGAGTTCAAGTCCAGCCTGGGTAACATAGTGAGATCATGTCTCAGGGAGAAAAAAAGTGAATACAAACAGCTGCCATCTAAACATGGTGCAAGAAAGGAAAGATCTCCTAATAACATCCAATTATATAATGTGGTACCAAAAAACTTAATGTGGTACCAGTATTAACTTAAAACCTTATAACCATATAGAATCATAAGAAAGAAAAATAAAAGGTGTATGAAAAAAAATCACTCAAAAGTCCTCCCTAAGCCACTTTGTCAAATCTTAAAGCCATAGCCCTATGTGGTGGTGCATACCTGTAATCCCAGAGGCTCAGGAGGCTGAGACAGGAGGGTTACAAGTTAAAGACCAGCCTCAGCAAATTAGCAAGGCCCTAAGCAATTTGGCAAGACCCTGTCTCAAAATGAAAAATAAAAAAGGGTTAAGGATATGGCTCAGTGGTAAAGAGTCCCTGGGTTCAATCCCCAGTACTGGGGGAAAAAAAATAAAAATAAAATCCCAAAGTCATGCCAGGAGCATCTTAGAGTAGAAATTGAAAGAACAGGACCTAGAGTCAAAAATCCTGGGTTGAATCCAGACTCAGCAAATTGCTGGTTGAATGACAGTAAATGAGGTTATTCAACCTCTCCTAAACTTTGAATTATTTAATTGTGCTCCAGTTTTCTCATCTCATACCAATGGCTTGGTAACTGTGAATACCTATTATACTACTGAGAGGAAAAAAGAAAATAAAAATTTAAAACTGGGTAGAGAAGCATACAACTGTAATCCCAGCTCTCAGGAGGCTGAGGCAGGAGGATCACAAATTGAAGATCAGCTTAGGTGACTTAGGAAAAACTTGTCTTGAAGCAAAATGGCAGGGGGGTGCAGCTGGATAGGGCTGGGGATATAGATCAGCAGTAAAGTGCTTGCCTAGCATGCATGAATCCCTGGGTTCAATTCCCCAGCACCACAAATAAATAAGGGTTGAGTGTGTAACTGAGTGGTAGAACACTTGCCTAGCAATGTGAAATACTGGGTCCAATCCCCACTGCAAGTAAGCAAAAAAGAAAGAGAGAGAGAGAGAGAGAGAGACAAACAAAAACTGTTAATATCCCTTGATTTCTTCTCTGCTCACAGCTCAACAAAATGGTAAATATTAGGAACAAGACAAGAATGTCCTCTTTTACCATTCTTATTCACTTACAGTACTGAAAGTCTCATCCAGAGCAAGATCACAAGAAAAATAAAGAACATCCAAAAAGAAAAGGAGAAAGTCAAATTATCCCTGTTTGTAGATGATATCTTATATACCACCAAAAAAAACAAAAAAAAAAACAAAAAACCTGTTAGAACTGATAAATTCAGTAAGGCTGTAAAATGCAAAATTAAACTACAAAAATCAGTAGCATTTTTATACACCAATAACAAAACTACTAAGAAAGAAGACAAAAAAGCAATCCTAATTACTGTAGCAACAAAAACAAAAATAAAATACAGAGGAAAAAATTGAACCAAAAAAGTGAATGATCTTTACACTGAAAATTTTACAACACCAATAAAAGAAATTGAAGAAGACACAAAAAAAAAAAAAATGGAAAGAATTAATTGAATATTTCCAAATAGCCAGTTGAGGAATAACTTCTAATGTTCTATAACACAGTAGGATAACTATGGTTGTTATCTATTAATTGAATATTTCCAAATAGCCAGATGAGTCTTTTAACAGTTCCCAAAACAAAGAGATGATGTATGTCTGAAGGTGACTGATTTGTCAATTACTGATTTGATCATTACACACTGCATACATGTTATTGAAATGTCACCCTGTAGCCCATAAATCTGTGTCAATTAAAAATAAATAATTTTAAAATATAAATGTAATACTAAACAAATCCTTGGTTCTTTTTTAAGTTAATGACTGCATCAAATACAACATCATGTTTCTAGTGAGTATTCCATGAAGATAGTAATCTTTTGACAAGCTCACCCAAAATCCGTAAGCTTAAGACTCATACCATCTACAGAGGGAATGATTCAAGAGCAAGCCACTAACAATACTCAACTTAGTTCTCAACTAAGTTACCTTGGAGCATTACATATCTAAAAGTTGTTTTGTTTTGTTCTGTTTTGTTTTCTATTCCATGTAGTTAACTAACATAGAAAACAAAGGATATAAACAGTATTGAGTTCTGCAGCTGGCTAGACCTCTGTCATGATTTGCTTTTTTTCAGATCATTTTGACTAATCCCTCTTTAGCTACAAATACACTATGGGACACAAGAATAAAGAGGCATCAGGAAGATCAATCTTATGCCCTTTAATCTTTAAGCTCCAAGAACGGGTACTCTTAGTAAGATTAAATATCAATCTGAAAAGTGTAAGGGACCGAGAGGTCACCAATCCAAAACAATATGAAGGAATAATCTTTCCCACATCCCTTCATCCAGCTGTAGCTGAAAACAGGACGATGTGGCAACAATGGTGGCAACTGCAGTCATCTTTATGTCCCAGGCACTGTGCTGAGCATAGATATACACTGATGTATCTAATCAACACACCACAACATGAGAAAATTCTAAAAGAAAGCATAAGATGGAATTTTCAAGACCACTCTGACAAGGGAAAAGAGCCTAAAATTTTAATAGAATGGGTTACAATACTAACATAAAAATAGTCCTATCATTGTTTTTCTAAATTATTTATCATCATTTTACTTAATACAGTTCAACAGAGATGAGTAAGGCAGAACCTTCACTCACTGAACCCAATAAATAAAACACATTTATTAATAAAGGCCTTGTTCCAGACACTGTAGTTAATATCAAAGGTACAATTACTACTAAAGCCTGATCCTTACAGCCCAGATGCATCTACAGTACTTTGTCCTCAGTAAATGTGCAAGGGGTTCACAACAATGTAAAAGAGAAAAGAGTAGATTCAAGGGCTTGATTAAATCCCAGCTCTCCTTGCCTATGAAAGCTGAGGCAAATCAGTTAACCCATAAAAATGCAGATTACATGTATATATTATGTTTGTATTATATATACACATGTATCATATAAAATGGTTGTTATAAGGACAAAATGTGTTATAAGGACAAAACACCAGCATTAGGCTGGTGTTAGTTTCTTCCTCAAACTGGCAGGTAAGCTGATCCTAATTTTTTTTTCATTACCTCACAGGTTTTGCTTGTTACCTGCTTTAATCCTAAGAGGTTAAGGTTTTTACACTTAAATTTAAGTTTTATAATTTTCCAACTCTATATGTCTGTATACAACTACTATCTTTAGAAATATCTTACCTACTTTGCCCTTAAGATATTGCAAATATAGAGCTGGGGTGAGGAGGATAGCTCAGTGTACAGCATGTGGCATGGCCCTGGGTTGTGTCCCTGGGAGTGGGGTTATTGGGGAGATATTGCAAATTTCAGTAATAGGAAATTTAGCCTGAATAAATTTTTTTTAAAAGAATTTTTAGGGGCTAGGGAGATATCTCAGTCGGTAGAGTGCTTGCCTTGTAAGCATAAGGCCCTGGGTTCGATCCTCAGCACCCAAAAAAAAAAAAAGAATTTTTAATCTATGTGCATAAGAATTCAAAAATACAAACACAATTTTGCACTACAAATATTAAAGTAACAGAACAGCTCATAAAAAGACAGTATTCTAACTACGGTAGCTGAGATATGATAATTTGCTCATGTATATATCATTCCCTCCTCCAATCTGAGAAATTTCCCTATATGAATTTAACATTGATCATATAAAAACTCAGACCTGACGGCTGGAACATTCACACACTGAAAATTCAAAAAAACAAGGCAAATGACCTCTGATTACACAGATAGGTGTTTAACAGGACTATGCTTATTTTTAAAAAGGGACATCTGACCTCACCCCCAAATGTCTATTGAGGGCATTCTTTCATTCGACTTTTTTTTTTTTTTTTTTTTTTTTAATCATGCGCCCGCTGAGTGCCAGGCACTGCATAGGGAGGGAACAAACCACACACTCCTCGCCTCCCCATCCCAGGAGGGCCCTGGTGACAAGGCAGCCGGGGTCCCGGCGCCTACAGACCAAACCCTGGCCACGCCCCGCCTGCGGGGGTTAAGCAAGTGACAGCAAGGGACCCAACGCGCCCGTACACCAGCAGCCCCGACGCACGGCCTCCGCCCTGGGTCTCGAACTCCAGGGCCGCGGCCCGGGGCCAAGGTGGAAGCCCACTACGCCGCGCTCCGCGGAGAGGGGCGCCGAGGGCCGCCACGTGCACGCCCGCGCGCCACGGCCTCCCTCGCGTCCCGCGCAGGCGCCCCGCTGCCGGCTCGCGCACCCGCACGCTCGCCCGCGCTCCCGACTCGGCCCGGGCCCCACCAGCCCCGGTGGCGTGCTGCCGAATCCCACCAGCCGTCGCCTCTTACCGGCGCGCTGACCCCGGCGCCGCGGCCTCCCGGCTCCCGGCGGCCGCCTCGCGGGGCGCCTCCTCCTCGGCTGCCGCGGCCTCCGCGGAAACCCCGGCCGCGACCCCGGCGGCCGCCTCCGTCCCCGCCGCCGCCTCTCGCCACCGAGGATGCGGCTCCGGCCCGTTCGCGGTCACGATCCCCGCCGGGCCGATCACGCCCGGGTCGCCGCCCGCGGCCGCCCCGAGCTCCTCGCTCCGCCTGCATCTGGCCGCCGCCGGCCGACCTGAGCGCACCGGAGCGGGGCCGCTGCGGAGACGCCCTGGCCCTACCGGAAACGGGCCGCACGGAGCAGCCGCGAGCGACAGGCCCCCGGCGGCGGTGGCGAGACGCGGGGTGCGGGGCCGGGTGGACGGGGGGCGGGGCGGCCCGGGGTCCCCGCAGGTGGGGCGGGAGCACCGCCGCGCGGAAGCTGAGGAGTCAGTGGGAGCTGCCCTGGGGGACAGGGGCCACCTCACGGCCACAGAGACTGGGGGTTGGGGGACGTAGTAAGTGAAAAGACGCCGTAAATCGTTTGTATAATAGACCCCATTTTTGTAAAGGAAAAAAAATTTTCAAAAATTCACGTGTGTTTGCATAAGAAACTCTAAACAAGTATATACCAAAGTGTTGGTTAACTGTGTTGGATTTCCATTGAGTTACCTCTATTTAATTTTCAAGGATGAATGTTATTTTAAAATTATACCGAAGTCGGTTCAGAAACCCTTCTGAACCCGGTAGGAAACGGGTGGGTGACCCAGGTGAAAGTGTGAACTACAGCAACTGGGAGTAGGAAGCAGTGCAGTGCGATATGGTAGAGGATAGAAGGGGCCGGGAGGTCTTCAAGAGAATTTTTATAGAAATGACCACGTAGGGGTCTGGGGAGATAGCTCAGTCGGAAGAGTGCCAAGCACTAAGGCCCTGGGTTCGATCCCCAGCACCGCAAAAAAAAAAAAAAAAAAAAAAAAAAGAAAAGAAAAAAGAAATGACCACGTAGAGCTCACACTAACTGAACACATGAACACTTGATTCTCATGATTATGAGTGCCCTTGTGCTCAGTGTGAGCAGATTCACGGGAGCTATTTTTAACTTTGTACTATGGAAACCACGTGAAAATAAAACAAGGGCTAAAACGTCAGCCTAACAAAAGAAGTGTGTTTTCTCCTGCCAGTCTTTTATGTCCCTTTCTTAAATCCACACACACAGTTAACAGTGTTCTTTGCTTCTAATCATCTGCTCTGCACAGACACCATGCTTTGTCCCAAATTCTTAAAAAAGCCATAGACCCTGTCCTGAGTAGCTCATTCCCAGAAGGAAAATAATCCTATGAACAGATTATTACACTGCAGTATGCTGAGTGCCATGAGAGATCCAAGGTCAAGGGCCAAAGAAGTATGCCCAAGCCTTCATGGGAACTAGACTAAAGTCTGTTGGATAAAGGACTTGGTCTTTTTGATAAGTGGGTGGGAGCAGGGGAGCTTTCCTGGCTGAGGGAACTCCTGAACGACTATAAATTTGAGAGAAACAACTTAAAAATGGTGAACTCTTGGCAGTGGGCAATAGCACACACCTGTAATATTCAGGGGGTTGCGGCCAGCCCAGGCAATTTAGGAAGAGCCTGTCTCAAAAATACAATAAAAAGGGTGGTGTAGCTGAGTAGAAGAGCACTGTCTAGCAGGCACTGGAGTCTAGGTTTGATCCCTTGTGCTGCAGAAGAAGAAAAAAGAGTAACATTTAAACAATATGCACCACTGTTCTAAGTACTTTCTGTATGTTCCTTTGTTTGAACCTCACAGCAGCCCTATGAGTAAACTGGTGTTGTTCTCATTTTATAGATAGGGATCTAAAACACAGATGTTAAGTAACTAAAGATCACACAGCTGGTACCTGTGAGGTCAATGACAGAGCACTTGCTTAGTATGTGTGAGGCCCTGGGTTCAATCCTTCATCCTTCACACCCCAAAACAAAAACAATTTTCGCATTTTCTGTGCTCAAGGGGAGGAACTATTGAATTTGAGAGCTCAGAATAGGGATGACTATCTTGATCCTAAGTGCCATTGGCTGTCTTAATTTCACAAGCAGACAAGAGCTACCTACCTTCTCTCTTCCACCATGTGAGGATGCAAATGCTTATGGACAGGAAGGCAGGCCTTCACCAAAATCTGTGAGTGCCTTCATATTGGACTTGACAGCTAGCTCTCTGGGATTTCTTTTGTAAGGACACTAATCCCATTCATGAAGGTCCCACCCTCATGACCTAACGGCCTCTCAAATGCCCATCTCCTAATAACATCACATTGGTAATTGATTTTTACATGACTTGGGGGAGACAAACATACCAAAAAGGACATGGACGAAAGTGAAATTTATCAGCATACCACTGGTTGAAACTCCCACCAAAACAAAGATCCACATATTAATCTCGTCAAACATTTGTGCAAATCATGACCTTGGCACATTTAGAGCTGCATAAAATTTTTGTGGTGGCTTATTCTGTGTGGGAATGATTAGCAGCATCCCTGGTCTCTCCCCACTAGATGCCAGTGTCAACCCTTCTGCTCTAAGTTACAACAACCAAAAATGCCTCCAGACATTGCCAGATGTCCCCTGAGAAGCAAAAATTATGGCTATACAATAAACTTCAAGAAGTTCCCAAAATTATGAGATTAAAAAGACCATTGGCTTTCATATTAAGCCAATTCCATTAAAGCACAGTGAATGTGCTTGATACTTTTATTTAGCAGTCAGTTGAAGATTCAGTAACACTATGAAAAGGTATTACTATGCCTATTTAACAGACTTGTGGACAGTGGTAGCTAACATTTATTAATTTAACATTTATTTTGCACCTGACACTATTCTACATACACATATTCATTTATCTTCGTAATATCACTAGAAAATAAACAATGCCTTTATTACCCCCACCAGGTCCCTGCTCTCCAACTCAGGGAAATCTCTCCAGCAACTCTCCCTGCTCTCTCCTACATGTCAGTTTTTAACCTTCTGAAGGACAATTCCCTGTAGCATGTTATTTCCACCTTTTTCTTTGTAAAATAACTCAGCTCTGCATCCTAATCCAGTTTTCACTCCATTTCTCTACTCCCATTGTAACAAAACTCATCAAAAGAGTTATCAGTTCTCCCATTTACTCTTTCTTCTCCAGGAGGCTTTGCCATTTCACCAAAACAGTGTATCAAGATTCATGATGATCTCATGTAACTAAATCCAACGTCAGGTTTCCAGTCCTGATCTTAACTTGATTTATCAGCCTCATATGATACACTTGATCATTCCCTCCTCCTTGAAACATTTTCTTCTTGTTACTTGTAGAACAACATGCCATCCTTGGAATTCAAAGATAAATAGTCCTTGTCCTTCACTCTGTCAGGAAGACTTGGGGAATAGCAAAGGGCTTCTGGACATTTGGATTCACCTATAAATCTGTTGTGACTCTGCTTCCAGACTTCATGACAAGACACATAAAGAAAATGATAATACTTAAAATGAAGATGATAATCTCGGATAACAAGACTGCTTCCAACAGAGGGGGACACCCCCTACCCTCCCAACCCTCCTCACCCCCCACCTCTGCAGTCAGCCCTAAGGCCTGGGTACACAGGATATGCATTAAATGGCTCTAGTTTGCCTTTGTGTAAAACAATCTCATCTGTTTTCCTGTCCTACACTAACAATGCAATCATTTAATGTCCTTAGTAACAGACCTCTTTGTCATGTCAATTTGATCTACAAGGTCAACATTATTCCTAGATCCTCCTTCTTAGAACTGAAAAATACTAATTCCTTCTGTTTGAGGTCTATCATGTATCTCTTTAATATGCTCTACAGCATCTAGTACAGTGGTGAAGGCAGAGAATTCTTTTTAAAAGAATGTCATGTTATAATCTTGCTCCAGATACTATCTCTTCAGAGATATTGAGAAATATCTAATTTCTCCTAATTGCCTAATTATCTAATTTCTAATATCAATTTTCTCCTGATTGCCATATCTATGGACAGCACTTCTACTCTACCAACCAAAAGGAGTTAGAGATATCTTACTGTAAAATAGTCACCAAGCAGCCCAGTGCCATGGCACACATCTGTAATCCCAGCTACTGGGGAGGCCGAGTCAGGAGGATCTTAAGTTCAAAGCAAGTCTCAGCAAAAAGGGAGGCGCTAAGCTACTCAGTGAGACCCGTCTCTAAATAAAATACAAAGTAGGGCTGAGAATGTGGCTCAGTAACCAAGTGCTCCTAAATTCAATCCCTGGTACCATGCACCCTCCAAAAAAAATAGTCACCAAGCCTGGTGTGGTGGCACACACCTCTAATCCTAGCAATTCCAGAGGTTGAGATAGGAGGATCTCAACCAAGTTTGAGGCCAGCCTCAGCAATTTAGCAAGGCCTTCAGCAGCTATCTCAAAATCAGAAATAAAAATGGCTGGGGATATAGCTCAGTGGTAAAGTGCCCCTGAGTTCCATCCCTAGTATCAAAACAGTAAAATAAATTTAAAAGTAAATAAAATAGTTAACAAAAACAGCAAGTCCAGAACATCCCTTTCTTATTTTTCTCATTGGAAGTCCTTTCTGATATCTAACCCATTGTAACCATAAGTTTTAAACCTACTTGCTCTGGATTTGTTCTTGTAAAGGAAGAGCAGCTCATCAATACTCTTCATGATAACACCATGAACTGGTTGTGTTGATGTCCCAGTATGAATGGACTATACACACAAAGTTTTTCACTGCAGGTCGCTAGAAACAAACACGGCAAGGACAGGTTGAGGCATAAAGCTTCTCAGAGAAAAGGGATTTCAGAAAATCAAGGCCTAAGTTCACTTTATGCAAAACCTTAGAAGTCAAGGCCACTCCCCAAGGAAAGGAGTTCATTTAGGACACAGTGTTCCCCTTTTGGTTTTTATGTTGTGTTGCTTCTATTGTAATTTATTGACAACAAAGAACAAAGACACAAACTGCTAAGATTGGGAACACAGAGGTTTTTATTGCCCTGAGATTCTTCTGTTCCGTGGTGGAAAATAAACCTGGGATGATTATCACTCTCTGCTAATGCTGTCACCCTAGAAATAAACATTCCCTAGACAGTGGGTGAAAAGTAGGAACTTTCACTGCTGGAGTAACCAAGTCAGAGTCAGGATCCCACACCCAGATACCCACTTGCATTTCATTTGCTTCTGAAACTTCCCCATCGCAAAAGTAAGTTACCCCTCCATAAACACAGTCTTTTACTCAAAAAGTAAATTTTTTTAATGATTCAAGAAATGTATGATGAAAATCAGGATGGGAATGTACACCTGTAATCACAGCAACTCGAGGCGCTGAGGCAGGAGGATTGCAAGTTCCAGACCAGCCTCAGCAATTTAGGAAGTCCCCAAGTAACTTAGTGAGACCCTGCCTCAAAATAAAATATAAAAGGGGCTGGGGATGTGGCTCAGTGGTTAACCGCCCCTGGGTTCAGTCCCCATACCAAAAAAAGTCTGGGGGGGGAGAAAAGGGAAGGGAGGAAGGAGGGAGAGAGGAAGGGAAGAAGGTAGGAGAGAGGAAGGGAGGAAGGAAGGAAGGAAGAAAAATATCTGGTGGAAAACTCTTGTGCTTGAAACTCAGTTTTCACACTCAACTAAATGATCCAAGTAATGAAATCAGTCCTTCAGGTATAGAGCCCACCTCATGTCCCAAATGCCTTTGTGAAAAGTTCTGTTTAGGCCCAGAAATCTAGGAACCAGGAAAAAAAAAATCATTCTCCTCCCAAAATGAAAAGAATACAGGTAAGCAAAGTTGGAAAGGTTTATTAATATCAAATAGAAAGAAAAAAAATGACTTTGGAAGGCAGAAGGGGATTCAAATGTTACTGTGCATTTCCTTTAGAAAATTCCAGTTTAACAGCACCTTTGTGAGCTATGGTTCCCCTTTTCTTGGAAGTTGAGAAATTATTATTAGCCTTGTAATTTAGGGGATCACAGCATCAAGAGTACTCGGGGGCTTTTCAAAACTGAATTGCAAGCCCCATCCTTCTGCAACTTAACAAGTTCCACCAGGTAATTTATACACACATTACATTTTGAGAAGCACTGATTATAGCTGTAAGGATTAAAGAGCTCCCAGGTGATGCCAGTGTTGCCCTCTAATAACTTCACCTGGGGCATCACTGGTTTTCCCCTTTGACTGCACATGAGAATTATCTAAGGAAATTCAAAGTGAAATGATACCCAAGTCTCTCCCAATAGATTCTGAGTAATCAGGCCTGGAGTAAGGCCCAGACATTAATACTTTTCAAAAGCTCCTGAGTGGTTTTACTGAGCAGCCTATGATGAGATCTGCTTACCTAGATCAACCCTGCATTTTATAGGAATTAAACCTCATCCCCAAACTGAACAGTGGAGGAAGAGGGAGGGGCAGGGACTGGTTCGCATGCTCACATGTTAGCAGGGCCTGGCATTTCTGAAGCCAGTAAGCAGGTTGGAAACCCAGCAGGCATTGATGTTGTCCTCTTGAGTTCTCAGTCTGGAAGCAGAAATCCTTCCTCTTCTGGAAGCCTCAGTCTTTTCCCTTAAGGCCTTGAAGTGATTGGGTGAATTCCATCCACATGGTGGATCCACTTCTGCTTTACTCAAATTCTACTGATTTCAGTGTTAATCATATCTGAAAAGTGCTTTCATGACATCTAGATTGATCTAATCAAACAACTGGGTCCAGCAGCTAGACAAATAGACATATAAAATGAACCATCACATTAGATAGATTCAAATTTATAGAACTATAGTTCTCTTAGATCCATTCCATAGTCAAGTTTTCTTTCTTTTTTTTTTTTTCCTTATGAGAAAACAGAGAAAGAAGGCATACCCATTACCTTCTAATAAAATTAATTAGAAGAAGTTACACATACACATTCACAGGAGTATGTGCATATTCAGAATTTCCAGACTCTTCCATAAATTGCTCACTACCTTCTAATAAATTTAATTAGAAAAAATAAATCCCCAAAATTATTTATTTCTATTTTGAAGAATTGATAAGAAAAATTCAGCAAGCAGTCAGATCATTTTACCACTTCTCTGCAGACTAATGTTCCCCAACATGCGATAGATCTAAATAGAGGTGAGACCCGAGCTTTTCTCTCAAGCCAGGCCTGACTCTCCTGTCCCTGCTATCTCTCCATTTTCAACCCTCAAATTGCAGGCTCTGGTTATGCTGTTTTTTTCCATTCCTCCTCTTTCACATTCAGGCTTATGAACAAGCTCTTCTCATTGGGACTGAGGCCTTCGTTCTCCCACCCTCACCCGTTATTCACCTTTGGCCTAGCTAATGGCCCTTCATTCTTTTGAGTCTCAACCTAGACTCTTAGATCTCTCACTCAGGGAGTTCCTGCCTCTACCCCCCCACACACACCTGGGCCACATGTGCCCAGTGGCATGCTGTCCCCTGTTATTTACCTGTTTATATTCCCAAATTGTGTCTCAATGCAGGGTCTTGTCTTATTCCATGACATCACAAGCATTTGAATCTGTCACGTAGTAGACATTCATTATGTATGTATTGGGGAAAGGAAGAACAGAAGAAAAGAAGAATGAAGAAGAAAGGAACTTCTATAAGCTCTTTCTCTCACTAGCCAACTTAGCTCTTGCAACTGTAAAACAGCCTGCAATGGCATTTACCTACAAAATTATAGTGTGTAGAGTAACTTTATTTAGCCCTTTCGGGTGCTAGGAAGTCTCTACCTAGTGACCCAGCATTCTTGGGACTTGCTTGTGATGTTGATAAAACCAAGCAGTTATGGGTGTAAGGCAGCAGGAGGCTGGACCAGGGTGGTAACAGCAGGAATGTAAAGGAACTGGTAAAAGGAATATTCATAGGTAAACTGGGCTGTGTGCATGCGTGTTTGGGTTGTGGTAAAAGGTACAAAATCAGATGATTGGGAGAATCTGGTTCTTGATATTACAAGATAGTATCAGTTCAATTCCTTATCAAATTTGAGATATTAGGGAAACATTCAAAATTACAGTTGAACACACTTTTTTAAAGCCAAGAAAATCTATAGCCCATCACAAATTTGTCATCTTTATACTGGCCAGTTGGCAGAGCAGATGCTACCCACAAGGCATGCATTGAGGGTCATCTGAAGGATATTCCTCCCATCACCATCAACATGCCAAAGTGCAGCACTGGTTATATATCACTGAACATCTCTAAAAGGAAAGATAAATAGTAGTCAACTCTGGGAAAGGGAAGCTAGGAGGTTGGAGATCAGGATTGGGGACAGACATATCCTCTACCTTTTACCCTTTAGAACTCATCAAAATCTTTATTTTATGTGCATAGATTTATTTTTATTTTGAGACCCATCTCGCTGTTACTGAGGCTACCCTTGAACTTGGGATCCTCCTGCTTCAGTCGCCTGAGTTGCTGAGGTTTCAGGCACATACCAATATGCCCGGCTATGTACATAGACTTTTGATCCACAAAGGGAAATTTTTCCTTTAATTTTAAAATTTGAATTGTCAACAGGGAATTGATTCAATAAACCCATTAAATAGAATAATGTGCAGTTGTTGAAATGAAAAAAGATAACTCTAGATGTATGGATACAGACACTCCCTGTGATGACAAACAAAACTGATTGCACTGATTACCCAACAGGAAGGTGAAATTAGAGGAGACTTCTTTTATACATTTACATTTTTACATAGGCTGAACTCTTTTATGAGGAGTGTATTACTATGTAATCAGGAAAAAAAAGATAAAACAATTTTTGACATTAGAAATAGTCAAGAATGGAAGGAGGGGCATTATCTTCAGGAGTAGGCAAATTTCAAAGACCTCAGATGTAAATCAGGTCTACATGTGGAATCTGTGCATTCAGGCAGGGAGAAATGTTGCTGTTCCATTTTTGACTCACAACAGTGACTCAGTAACCTCCAATAATTAAGATTGGAACTATAGAATAGATACAGTTTGTCTTTTTCTCCAGTTCATCACCATCTAGGAACTTATCACTAAGAGCTCAAAAAAGCAGGTTTTGTAGTATGAGGTCATTGCAATGTAAGGTCATTTAACATTCCTTTTTGATCCCAAATAATCAGTTCTCTCCTTTTCCTTCTCCAATGTCTTCTCAGTCCTTTATCAAAAAATTGCCACAAGAGGGCAGCAGGTCCGCACACAAGGAGACCACTTAGGCATTGTAATCATAAAAAGCAAGACAGTAATGCCTTTATAATAATGTTACCAAAAGTTTAGAGATTTCATCATCTTTCTCTGAAGGTGTGTGCAACCACATTTGATATTCTCTTAGAAAAGATAAACAATGGTTGGGAAAGAGTCATGCTGGTGAGTGGAGCTAATTTGTTTCTCTCTCTTCCAGATACTGGCCAAGAAGAGGTGAGAAAGAACAGAAAGACATCTAGGTAGAACCTAAGACTTAATCCCAATGCAAATTCTTGTACCAGGATGGAAGGTGAATCATACTACAATGGGACCACAGTTAACAGCACCCTGGTAAATCACCAGTCTTTGGAACGCCATAGACTGTGGGAAGTTGTTACCATCGCAGCTGTGACTGCTGTGGTCAGCCTAGTGACCATCGTGGGCAACGTCTTGGTCATCATCTCCTTCAAAATTAACAGTCAGCTCAAGACAGTTAACAATTACTACCTGCTAAGCCTAGCCTGTGCAGATCTCATCATTGGGGTCTTCTCCATGAACCTCTATACCACCTACATCCTCATGGGACGCTGGGCTCTTGGGAGTCTGGCTTGTGACCTGTGGCTTGCACTGGACTATGTGGCCAGTAATGCTTCTGTCATGAACCTTCTGGTGATCAGTTTTGACCGGTACTTTTCCATTACAAGACCCCTAACATATCGGGTCAAGCGTACCCCAAAGAGGGCTGGCATCATGATTGGCTTGGCCTGGCTGATCTCTTTCATCCTCTGGGCCCCAGCCATTCTCTGCTGGCAGTACTTGGTTGGGAAGCGGACAGTACCACCAGATGAGTGCCAGATTCAGTTCCTCTCTGAGCCTACCATCACTTTTGGCACTGCCATTGCTGCCTTCTACATCCCTGTTTCTGTCATGACTATCCTCTACTGCCGAATCTACCGGGAAACAGAGAAACGAACCAAGGACCTGGCTGACCTCCAGGGCTCTGACTCTGTGGCTGAAGCTGCCAAGAGAAAGCCAGCTCACAGGGCTCTGCTCAGATCCTGCTTTACCTGCCCTCAACCTACTCTGGCACAGAGGGAAAGGAACCAGGCCTCCTGGTCATCCTCCCGCAGGAGCACCTCCACCACTGGAAAGCCATCCCAAGCCAATGACCCCAGCACTGACTGGACCAAAGCTGAGCAGCTTACTACCTGCAGCAGCTATCCCTCCTCAGAGGATGAGGAGAAGCCCACCACTGACCCTGTCTTCCAAGTGGGCTACAAGAGTCAGGAGAAGGAAAGTCCAAAGGAAGAATTCAGTGCTGGAGAAACCAAGGAAACTTTTGTGAAAGCTCAAACTGAAAAAAATAACTATGACACCCCAAAATACTTCCTGTCTCCAGCAACTGCTAATAAACTCAAGAGTCAAAAATGTGTGGCCTATAAGTTCCGATTGGTGGTAAAAGCTGATGGGACCCAAGAGGCCAACAATGGCTGTCGCAAGGTGAAAATCATGCCCTGTTCCTTCCCAATGTCCAAGGACCCTTCAACAAAAGGCCTTGATCCCAACCTAAGTCATCAAATGACCAAACGAAAGAGAATGGTCCTGGTCAAAGAGAGGAAAGCAGCCCAGACCTTGAGTGCCATTCTCCTGGCCTTCATTATCACATGGACCCCATATAACATCATGGTCCTCGTGTCCACCTTCTGTGACAAGTGTGTCCCTGTCACTCTGTGGCACTTGGGCTATTGGTTGTGCTATGTCAATAGCACTGTCAACCCCATCTGCTACGCCCTCTGCAACAGAACCTTCAGGAAGACCTTTAAGACACTGCTCTTCTGCCGATGGAAAAAGAAAAAACTGGAAGAGAAATTGTACTGGCAGGGGAACAGCAAACTACCCTGAAGAGTTCACAGCTCCCTCAAAAGAATAATGACCATATCTTGTTTGCATATTTTAAAACTGTCATCTGTCATTTTGAGTCCCTGAATACTTTTCTAAATTGCCAAAAGAAAGGGTTTACAGGAGGTAATTGCTGCCACACTAAAAGATTCTTGCCTGTCACCACTGGAGTTTACCAATGATGTAGACAGACCCATGACCTTTCACTGGAAGCACACCCAGGTCACAAGAAACAATGACCTACGGAACATTTGTCTCATTTTCTGTGGGAAACAACAGCGACCAGATGGAAGCCCTCCCCTGTGAAACCTGTCATAGAGTTTTGTGCAATATGTGTCTATGAAGTTGTCTTGTACGAGTGAGGATCAGGAGAATGCCAATATTGTCTATTAACAAGAGTGATATTCAACTGACTTCTAAGAATGTCTTTGTTATAAACCAATCAGTATTTATTATGCAGCTATTATGTGATCTGTACTGTGGTATGTTTTCCTGCCCCTACATCTGAATGAAGGTCTTGCTCTTCCCTGCCTTGACCATGCCCATTCCTGTACCCATGGAAACCGTGCTGATCTCCACAGAACCATCCTTCTCTTGGGATCCAGGTCCAGATAGATATTGAGACCTGGGAATACCCAGTGCTTTAGAGGGGCACCTATTCTGCTAATGAAGATAATTTAGACTCTACAGTCAGTAATTTTTATTTTTACCAGTGAGATTTTTTTTAGATAAAACCGAAAATATATATCATGTATTCTATTTTGTACCCATTTGAAGCCATTTACTTGTACTATGTTCGTAGGAGGACTAGTAGTGTGACAGCCCTGCACTGGTAAAGATCTTCTCCATGATATTTAATCATGGTTCTTTTATACTGTTTTCAGAGAGCTTGTTTTCTAATTTGTTCACAAAGCAAAACTGAGGTAAAATGGAAAAACAAATTTGATTTCACTCTGGGCTTTTGAATTTCTCTAAGAGCCCTTTGGAAAGTCTCCAATTTCTCTCATCCAGACTCCCAGTTCACACCCAGGCACAGGCAGGTCAGTATGCTGCCCCTAGGCACAAGTGCTATTGAGGGCAAACAGAAGAAACAAGCTTTCTTTTTCCATAGGTCCTTCTAACAGGGATGTAGAAATTATTTATTTATTCATTCTTGACAAATTCAGTCAAAAATGAGAAGCTCAGAAAAGCCCAGTTTAGGTCCAGTGGAGCCAACTTAAAAACAAAATTTTCAGCTAGAGGGTGTTGCTCTGTGGTAGAGCACTTGCCTCAGGTTGAGTCCCAGCAGCAAAACAAAACAAAAAAGTGAAAGCTTCCTCTTTAAAAACAGGTCATAGTAATGCATAAAAACAGAAGTTTCACACATTAGAAGATTGGGATCATTAAAAACCAATTTAATTGAAATCTCTAAGTGTCTATAAAAAAAAATGAATCCAAGATGCTTTTTTGATGCTTCTGAAAATAAACCAATGTACAAAAAATTGAAATTATAAAATAGATCATAAAATTAATGAAAGATCCACAAAGAAATCAGTATGGTGGTACACAAAGAGTTCAGAGATGAGACACTCCTGTCAGAAGCCCAATCTTTAACTGGCTGGCTGTATCTGCTGCTGTGAGTAAAAATCTCCAGACTTCATTTGACTTAACGTAGGACAGCTTTTTTTCAGCTTTATTTGCGAAGGAAATGGGAGAAAAAGCTCCCTTACTTGTCCTGGGAGTTAGTTATATATCTGAGTACAAGGAGAGCTTTCATCTACCCCTGAAGAGTAATCCTATAGGTGACGTGCCAAGGCGGCTTCAGGGTGGGAGACTCTCATGCAGGACAAGGCTGGTCCACCCAGGCCTCTCTTTCAGCCCTGCAGGGACTTACACTGGGATGAAACATCTTGGAAGCACTACAACTGCTGATCCTTTGTGAAGGGCAGGTTAACACCTGCCAAGAATTCAGTAGAGAATGTTAACTAATTGGCTCAGTTCTTCAGAACAGAGGCTCCCAGGCCTACATGATACCAACAGGGTGAGACTTCATAAGCAAATCTGCTCCACCAGCTCTAGATAAACAGTTGATTCTTTCCATTTAAGGATTTGGCTCCTGACAAAAATGAAAATCACCCCATGGGAATAGCAGTTTAAGTTCATATTGGGCACTCATTGTTCATAATAGAGAGATAAGCCAATTCAAACAAACAAACAACAAAAAAATGCAGAACAGGGTCAGGGAAGGGGTGCAGTATTCTTTACCCTGACTTTGGAGTCCCCCAGAATGAACAGATCCAACTGTAAACAAAAGGGACTGAGTGGGTATTTGAATGGGGTTTGAGCTGATTTCAATCTTAGGCCTTCTATGCCCTTGGTCTCCCAAGCTCTGCCTATGGTCTCCCAAGCTTTACCTATAACTCTGACCATCTGTTGGATGCTGTTTTGTTGCTAACAATATGATTTGTTTCTCTTTGGCTATGAATTTGATGGCTCGTCATGGAATTTTTGTTTTCTGTACAACTTTTGGTTAAACAAAGCATGTTGTCAATATTCCTGGCCTCTACTTTGCTCCTTTGGTGAGTGTCCTTTGAGGTGATATTGGCTCTTTGTAATTGTGAAATCTGTACCTAAACCTCTGAATTGGAATATCCAGTTGTCTTCTGTAAACACTGCAATTACAGCAAAACATTTGTATTGTACTAGTACTCTTCTGGATATTAAAGAAATGTAACCACACAGTGATTCAATGCAAAGTGTTTAAGAGAATAGTCTCAGGTTAGCACATTAGATTCATCCATGTTAGGGTCGACACCTTCATATGGCGTGGCCTTTATAGAAAGGAAGGTGTATAAAAGTACAATATGTATGTGTGCCTCTCTTCCTACCTGTTGTGATTCCCAGTTCTTTCCTCCAAGTTACCAATGACCAAATTAGGATTAAATAGTGATGACAAGAGGTCTGTAACTAAAACGCTTCCTGTCCCTCCACAAGGGAGGTGAGGCAGACCTTGCAGCACAGCCCTTTATCAGGTAGAGACTATACCAAACGGAACAGCCATGTTTCCTGTTCAGTCATTTCATTCCCATTATAAATAATACTAATTTCCACCTCCCTCATGTCACTTCACCAATAAAGTTCAAGATTATATAAACTCTGGGCCAATAAAAGCCCAGGTTGAGAGTGGGAGGGAGAAGAAAAATAGAAGTGTCAGTGAAGACAACAGAAATACATTTTTTAAAAAACAAACTTTTTTGAAATAATTTTGAACTTGCAGAAAAGCTGCAAAAATAGTACAAATAACTCCTACATCCCTCACCTACATTATGCACTTAACATTTTTCCACATTTGTGTATGTATTTCTCTGTGTGTGTACATATTTACGCACACATTTTTTTTTCTCAACCATTTGAGAGTAAGTTGCAGACATCGTGTCCATTTTACCTCTAAATTTCTTAAGAACAAGATTATTTTACAGACCAGGTGCAGTGGCACACACCTGTAATCCCAACTACTCAGAAGGCTGAGGCAGGAGGATCACAAATCTGAGGCTAGCCTGGACAACTAAGAAGACCCTGTCTCAAAATAAAAATTGTAAAGGGCTGATGATGTAGCTCTGCCGTAGAGTGCTTGCCAAGCCTGAGTAAGGCCCTGGGTTTAATTGCCAGTACTACAGAAGAAAAAAAAAAAAAAAGAAAAAGAAGAAGGGGAGGAAAAAGAAAGAAAAGTTATTCCACAATACAAATATGAAAATCAGGAACTTTGACTTTGCTATTATGTAATTTATAGTCCATACTCAAAGTTTACCAGTGACCCAAATAATTTTTACTTTAAGAATGTCTTTTCCAGTTAAGGATCTAATTCAAGACCACAGATTGCATTTAGTAGTTAGGTCAGGTTTAGATCTGGAAGAGGTCCTCAGCTTTTCTTTGTCTTTCATACCATGGTTGTTTTTTAAGAGTACCTAAATTCAATTTTTGTAGTATCAAACTTTACAGTTTCCCCCCATAATTTTTTATTTAATTTTATTTTATAAGTAAAATATTTGTAAGTTTACAAAGTATACAAAAAGATACACTCAAAGAAGTGTCACTGCATCTTCTGCTTCTTCCATCCCATTTTTATCTTCCCTATAGGTAACAATTTTTTTCAGTCTGATTTTTCCATTTTTGTTTCTTTTTTATTTTAACAAACTTTTAGCCATTTTTAGGCATTGCATCCATGATAAAAATATTATGCATATACTTTTATTTCGGTTTCCAAAGTTTAAGAAAATATTTACTGATTTTCAACTATGAAAAACAAAAAATTGACTCCTACATGGTGACAGCTACTTCCAAAACACCCATCTCTCAACTTACAAAGCTGTGCATACATGGGCATGGGTACTTCTATGAAGAGACCCTTTGTTGGGTACCACATGCTCTCCATCAAGCTAAAGATGTGGGTCCTAGAGAAAGAGACATAGTTTGCAGCTTGTTGGAGCATCTGCTGTTACTCAGAGCTTTGAGAACAAGAAGTAGAACAAGTTAAACAACTCTGGAGACAATGAGTTATAACAGGAAAGAGACTGATTCAGTTATACTTTCACATTAAATTCAAAAAGGACACAGTCAGCATTATCCTCCCCAAATTGCACGTTCCCTCATCTCCCCTCATAATTCATTAATTAATATACATGTTGATGCTTGTGGGGGAGGGAGTACAATCTTAAATGTATCTGTGACCTATACTTGGGCAAAGAAAGCCAAGCCTGGTTTTGCTCATTGCACTTGACCATCACCCTCACTTATTTATGTCAGCGTGGCAATCTATCTGCCCAAAGTCCTAGTTTCTTATTTTACATGACTCATAAAACAAATCTCCTACTACTAGATTCCCCAAAGGATGCCCTTATGCTCCCCCAAGAGCAGTTGTCCAAAGAGTGCCATTTTTTTCCAGTCTTTGGTGGTGATTTTTTTGGAGATTATTTGTATAAATGCATCTGTACTGGGGTCCTCGTAAAGGAATGGCCCCTCACCTTCAACAAAGACTGGTCCACATTCAACTCTGTTAACCACAGTATCACAAGTTAGGGAACAGGTGCTTTTTCTTAGTAGTTCTCCATGTATCCAAAGACAGACACAGTCCAGTCACTTTTGATCAAAATCCAAGAAGCTATTGATCATGCTATACAAACTTAGCCTAGTCCCCCTACAGAAGCATACAGTAGACTGCCATGGATGGTAAGTCCTTTGACAGTTCTGTTGGTACACAGAAGGTACAGCCTATTCAGGAAAGTCATAAAAAATAAAGTGTTTAACTCAAAAAATAATACCAGCCAGGCACCGTGGCTCATGCCTGTAATCCCAGGCAAAGGATCACAAGATCAAGGCCAGCCTTAGCAACTTAGTGAGACCCTTCTCAAAATAAAATTTTAAAAGGGCTGGGGTGTGGCTCAGAGGTAGAGCACTTGCCTAACATGTGCAAGGCCCTGAGCTTAATCCCCAATACTAAATATATAAATAAATAAACAAACCTACCTGATACTAGCTTTGTTTTATACTTGCTATATTTTATAATATAATAATATATATTTGCTTGGAAAACTAAGCACACAACAAAAAACTAAGCACACAGCCAGAAATACGTCTGCCAAACACCTTAGCATCTAGATATCCTTGTGTTTTTTTTTTTTTTTTCCTATGTACAAACACAGACTTCCAAAAACTCTCAGAGCTACTAAGGCTATTAGTAATTGGCAATTCTCACACTGAAAATATCTAGCCACTCAAACTGTTGAAAGCCGGAAGTCATAAGCCTTCAAGTAACATGGAAAACTCCTGTCCATAACTAAATGATGATTAGGAAAAAGTTACCTCATAGTCCTTTTCCATCTCTGTCAGATGCACCCAGTACATCTTATTGTTCAAGGATTACTGACCTGGGGAATTCTTGAGAAGAACCAATTACTATCTAGAGATATATTTTTTAGATATTTATAAAATCTTATTTTTAAAACAGCTGTTTCCTTGAACTGAGTGGCTTATAAAACAGATACTTTTTCACAGTTCTGGAGGTCAGAAATCTGAACTCAAGGTGCCATCAGGCCCTGTTCCTTCTGAAGGCACACAGGAAAGATTTGTCCTAGGCCTCTCCCCTGGCTGGTGTTCTCTGGGTTTTAGATGACCATCTCCTGCCTGTGTTTCCTCACATCATCTTCCCTCTGGGCACGTCTTTCTCTGTCCAAATTTCCCCCTTTCCAAAGGACACTAGTCACTTGGGTGAGAGTCTACCATAAAGACTTCACTTTAGCTTTATTACCCCCTTAAGGACACTATTTCAAATGAGGCCACATTCTGAGGTACTGGGGGGAAAGACTCTAACATATAATGATAACCAAACAAGAAAAACAATTTCCTGTTTTATAGATGAACAAACTATAGACCCAATTCTGGGTAGGACTTGGTAGGCTTTTAGAACTGCTAAGGAGAAGATATGCAGTGTCCTTAACTCCATCACAGAGACCTGGCAGGACAAGGCTTTTTCAACTACGACAGTTACCATGTATTCTTCAAGTACATGTTGGCACTTATCTCCTGGCCTGAAAATAATACAGGAACCTAAAGACAGGGGACATGATATTCCGAGCTCCTTCAGGTATAGAAGAAGTACCTCTGGAAACTGTAGGCCCACAAGCGTATGTTCTCTAAGTGTCTAACCTAAAAATCTGGAAGCAATCTCTCTCTCTCTCTCTGTCTCTCTCTCTCTCCCTCCCATGACGGTATGTTCTCTAAGTGTCTAACCTGAAAATCTGGAATCTCTCTCTCTCTGTTTCTACTGGGGATCAAACTCAGAACCTTGAGCATGCTACAAGCACTCTACAACTGAGACATACCCCAGCCCTACCCTAGAAATTCTTCAAGGGAAATTTTCCTTCCTAAATTCCCAGAATTGCCTTTCTGAATCTCTATAGGTTTAAATATCAAAGTAGGATCAAATCGAGATCTTAGGCTTTTAATTTCTATAATGGGACAAGTGGACCATGATCCTGACCAATTTCTTAATATTTTTAAATAAAAGCACTAAGGTTTTTCTCCCTAAATAGTTTGTATTCAAAATCATTAACCTTTGTTTCATTTTTATGCACAATTAATGTTTTTTTCTTTCCTCTACTTGTCACTGGAGTCACAAAACCTCAAAACTTTCCATTTTTTTTCTTTCACCATCTCTTTAGATCCAAGATCCACCATTCAGGTAATCCAATTGCTCCTATGTTTGGTTACTCATTTGTTCAGCAAATAGTGACTATGTAATTTAAAAGTTCTCCTTTATCTTTATTGACACCCCTCATCAGGTCCTTGAAACCCTCCAGCTACGAAAAGTATAGCAACTGCTATATGGTTGCTTCTTGCCTCCTATCAGAGGAAACGTAAGGGAAAAATCATAAGATACTACTCTGAGCAGGTTAGGTAAAATCCTGAATTTTCTTTTCTCTTTTCTTTTTTTGGTACTGGGGATTGAACACAGGGGCGTTTAACCACTTGAGTCACATCCACAGTCCTTTCTTTAAATTTTTGAGATAGGGCCTAAGTTGCTGAGGTGGCTTTGAACTAGTGATCCTGCTACCTCAGCCTCCCGAGTTGCTGGGATTACATGTGTGCACCACCACACCCAACTAATATCCTGAATCTTTTCAAAGTGCTAACCACATCCAGGATGAATCCTTAGGTTTCAATCCCTAAAGAACTGTTTGAAACTTGGCAAAAATAGGCTTTGAGAAGTCATCCTGGGCACTCAGAACACCCTGGGAAGAGTGGGCAGCAAGAATTTGTTTTGTGCTATTCAGATATCATTTAGTAAATGTAAAAAATTATAAAAAAAATCATAACTCACTTTTAAAAGGAGATCACGTAAACTGAATGCAACAAAAGCCCTAAAGAGGAAAACAAACAAAACCAAAAACTTTGTTCCAATTTGTACATGAGGAAACTTGAATCCCCTTTTATTTACTCATTCAACAAATATTTATTGTTGCACCTATATACTTAATGTTGGAGATACAAAAAGAACAAAACATGGTCCAAGTGACTTGCTCAAAGTCACAAAACAAGTCAGTAGCTAAAGAGTAGCTCTTTGCACTGAATTCTCTCAAACTGCCTAATAATATGCAATCATTTCTATACCTGTAAATATCCTAAGCATTTGAAGAAGCTTCTATGAAAAGATAAGATCTCCATATACAATTGACATAATACCATTTTTATAATATTATAAGATGCACATATATTCAGAAGCTGTTAAAAATCTATATAAAATAACTACATAGTTTCTTGGCTGGTATGTGAAATGGTAATTTCCTTGGGAGTGTTTTTAAAGTTCTTAGTCTTTAGGCATTCCATATGCAAATTTTGACAATCCAAATTATGAAAATTTAAAACAGGATTTCTGGTCATACAACTAAGATTTACTATGTTCTGTTTCCTTTGAATCACAAAGGAGAATGTCACATTCATTTACTTACTGTTTAAGTGAAAATTAGAAAGTCCAGCTAAATGAATGACATTTGGATGGTATTCTTACATTTATTTTCAATAAATTATTCTATTTTAAAAGATCTAGCTCTACCATTAACCAGCTAACCCACCCAATCATTCAGAGTTCAGTCAGTTTGGTAACATTAAATAATGTAAATAAAGATATTTAATAAAGTGTCCTGAATCAGAACTTAAAAAAACTGGGAATTAGGGCTGGGGGGATAGCTCAGTTGGTAGAGTGCTTGCCTTGCAAGCACAAGGCCCTGGGTTCAATCCCCGGCACGGCAAAAAAAAGAAAAAAAAAAAAAGGGAATTGAACTCAGGGCCTCCAACATGCTAAGCATGTGCTTGACCACTGAATTATACTCCCAGCTTCCAAAACCTATTTCTTTAAAAGAAAACTTATGTACCTCATTTCAAAATGAACAATGACACCTAATACAAAAGAGAAAATAGAGTTTTTAAGAAACCACTTTTTTGTTCTGTTTTCTGATTTAATAACCTTAAGAAAGCAATAGAGGAGAAAACAGGAGAAAAAGAAGCCCTTTACTAGAAGCAACACTTCTCCTTAACTAAAATAACCCAAAAGGAAAAGGTGTAAAATTTTTACAACTTATTGAAATAAAAGATACTGCTAAATTTGCTGATAAATGGATGGAGTTGGAGAATATCATGCTAAGTGAAATAAGCCAAGCCCAAAAAACCAAAGGCCTAATGTTTTCTCTGATAAATGGATGATGATACAAAAGGAGAGGGGGTGGCGGGGGTGGCAAGAGAAGAATGGAGGAACTTTGGATGGTGTAGAGGAAAATGGGGTGGGAGGGGGTGGGGGAAGGAAAGATAGTGGACTGAGACAGACATTATTACCCTATGTACATGTATGATTATATGAATGGTGTGAATCTACATTGTGTACAACCATAGAAATGAAACGTTTAACCCCATTTATGTACAATGAATCGAAATGCAGTCTGTAAAAATAAAAATAAAAAAAAAGATACTGTTAAACAGAAAGTTAATTTATATTGCAAAAATTCTAAGAGTCAATGATGTGCTATGCCACCAATATTATAATAAGGTTGATTTTTCTTAAACTGGAAGGTTTTCCTCCTGCTGCACTTCTTTCCCATAGGTATTCATTATTATTATTTGTCCTCCCTCCCTGCATAATAAGCTCTATTGAGACAGGTGCTTGGATAATACCCATCTCTGTATTCCATTGTGGATCACAGCACACATTTGGTTCAAAAATAATTGTAAAATGAATACCCAACACATGGTAACCAGAATTTTAAAAATGATTAAACTCTATTCTGATTCTGATTCATATATCTATACTCTGGAACTAATTGTGATAATAAAATTACAACTACATAAGAAACAGAATCCACCTCACATACAAGGAAATATTAAATGGCAAGACATGGAAGCTGAGAATTTTGAAAGGTATGGGTACACAAAAAAAAAACCACAGCGCATGCTACTCTAAGGATAACAACCACTTCTTTTTAAATAGACAAGTTCATTTCAAGTCTCAGATAATAAAAGATACAGAAAAATGTTAGGAAAAAGAAACAAGAGAAAAAAAAATGACAGAAGATAATTTGATCTCTGGATTAAGACTTATTTTAATATACATAAAGTATAGTACTTCATATAATTTATTAATGTCATTTTCTATAGGACACTGCAATTAATTCAGTGACATCAATATTGACCTCATACAGACAAAGGATGAAAGTTGGGTTTTCTTGTGTACCAAGTACAAAACATCTGTTAAAAAGTTAACAAATACAACAGTTGTAAGAGATCAACTTTCAGGATGACTCAAGTTTACAGTAGTTGCTTCACATGGTTTTCCCTCAAGACTTGGATGCCACCCAGTGTTGCTATATTTGTGCAAATGCCTGCTGTGAACTACCTGACTACCTCCTTTTGCCAGCCCCACTTTTGCCTGTTTTACTGCTGCCACTGCTAGATTTGCCAGATGATTTTGAAGAGAAGAGTCTTGTCATGAACTCAGATACATCAGGCAATTCATGGTTGGAATTCAGCATATTCATTGATTGCTCCATCTCCTGCAAGGAACAAAAGCACAAGGTATGAAAAGGGTACTGGGAGCTGGATGTGGTGGTGCGCATCTGTAATTCCAGCTACTGGGGAGGCTGAGGCAGGTAGATCTCTAGTTTGAAGTCAGCTTTGGCAATTTAGTGAGACCCTGTCTCGAAATAAAAAATAAAAAGGTATATTGGGGATATAGCTTAGTAGTTGAGAGTCCTGGGTTCAATCCCTAGTAGGGAGGGAGGTGGGGGCGGGTACTGGGATCTTTCTAGTCACTGAACTCCTAACACTTCCTATTAAGAAAGAAGGAAAGGAGTAGAACAAGTAAAAGGTAATATTTTTGAGCAACAATGCAATGTTATACTCAATGTATTTTACCAGACTGGGGTGGAGCCCAGAGGTAAAGCAGTTGCTCTGGGTGAGGCCCTAGGTTTGATTCCCAGCTTAAAAAAAAAAAAAAAAGGGCTGGGGTTTTAGCTCAGTGGTAGAGCGCTTGCCTAGCATGTACAAGGCACTGAGTTAGATTCTCAGCACCACATTAAAAAATAAATAAAATAAAGATATTATGTCCATCTATAGCTAAAAATGTTTTTTTTAAAAATCAAAAGTCCTTTACCTAAACATTATTAGTAACCATGTTCCATATATCCTTTACTTCAGTAAACATGATGATCCTTGGCAAATGTCTAATAAATACCTGCCTAAGGTTTAAGTGTATGTTTTAATAAAGGACTTTATTTCTGACAGTGGATATATTTGATCATATTCCTTTCTTATTTTGTTTTCTGATTAATATGTTTTCATATTTTTATTTTTATTTGTTTTGTTTTTTTTGAGGTACTGGGGGTTGTACCTAAAGGCACTTTACCACTGAGCTACATCCCCAGTCCTTTATATTTTTTATTTTGAAGACAGGGTCTCACTAAGTTGCTTAAGTCTCATTAAGTTTCTAAGGCTGACTTCAAACTTGTGATCCTCCTGCCTAAGCCTCCTGAGTCACTGGTATTACAGGCATGTGCCACTGTCCCCAGCTTCATATTATTTTAATGCATATTTTAAGCTGATGTTTTCTCTGGATGCATACATCCAAAATATCAATCTTCAACTACATATCAAGGTAACGGGAATGTTTGGAAGATAAACTGCAGCATTTCCAAGATTTGATTCCTAAGTTTTAGTTGTAATTATATAAATACTTACATGGTTTTGATGACCTCAATTACAACTCTAAAGCAGGCCACACAAGTGTTACAATTTATTGGTTACAACAAGCTAAAGACTTGGCAATTTTCTTCTCTTTTTTTTTTTTTTTTTTTTTTGGTACTGGGGATGGAACCCAGGGGCACTCAACCACTGAGACACAACCCCAGCATGTTTTATTTTTTATTTTGAGCAGAGTCTTGCTAAGTTGCTTAGGGTCTCACTAAATTGCTGAGGCTGGCTTCCAATCTGTGATCTTCCTGCCTCAGCCTCCTGGTCACTGGGAAGAATTTGGCACTTTTATCTTGGGTTTTGTCCTCTGCCTTATTGAGCTAACAATTACAAATTCCTACTTGATATTAATGTAATATTAATGTAATGTCTGTTTTATCTGTATTTCATGCAACTTGCCAAAAGTAAACTTAAAATTTATTTTAGTTCAGTCAAGAAAAGCAAATGCTACATTACATACCATTTCAAAGGGGAAATGTTAGAATATTAGCTTGAAAAAATTTATTCATAGTTTTTAAAGAAAAAGGTGCTTTTACAATTAAGGTCAGAAAAAAGAAAAATTGTAAACCTAAGTGAAGTATGTCAAAAAGCCTTATAATAAAAAATTTAATATATATGGTACTAGGTCTTGAGCTCCTATACATCATCCATTCTATTTTTGAATCTATTCGATTCTGAAGCTCTTGGAGCAACAACTTTTTATAGTATTTACTATGTACAAAGCACTTTGCAAAAAGTGAACTTTTAAAAAAAAAATTTTTTTTAGTTGTAGATGGACATAGTACATTTATTTATTTATTTGTTTGTTTATATTATATGATGCTAAGGATCAAACCCAGTGCCTCACACATGACAGACTAGCACTCTACCACTGAGCTACAACCCCAGCCCAACAAGGAGTGAATTTATAACCAAATGTGACTACTGATATTTCCTTCTACTGATGTCACAGAGAGCTAATAAGCTCAACAGATACGAGGATTTGATAGGATATATTCTCTTTTGCCCAAGAGGATATATTATCTTTGGAAAAGATGCCAAAATTCAACAATAAAACATTTTGAAATATAAACCTTTCTTTTTTCCATAAAGTTTTTTGTGCCATTCCAGCTGGGAATACCTTACCTTTTACAGAACTTAATCACTACTACCTGAGGAAATAGATTTATTTGTTTTATGTCTATTTTATTTTCCCATTTAAAAAAGGAAAGAAAAACCACAAAACCCCCTGATGGCTAGAGAATATTTTATGAATTCATTCTATTTCTTACATTTAACTGAATTTGTTGACAATAGAGATGCACTTTAATTCATTTTTGTATCCCCATATCCAGAAGCTAGTTCAACAATGGATAAGGTTATCAATACATTAGTATACCAAAAACAATAGAGAACCTTGGCACTCAGAAGATATTTGAGTTTCTTAGATGCAAAAATGGATAACTATTTAAAGAAAAAAATGAAGATTTTATATATGGAAGCCAATTATTTGAAGAAATAAAATGGTACACTAAATTTGAAGCATCCTACTTAGCAACTCCTTTCCTCTTTGCAAAACCAGTATGGTTTTGTGTTACAGAGTTTAAAAGTCACTATTCTACTTATCCCCCTTGGTCTACCTGACTTTTGTCTGAACTCATAAACTGACTATGTGCTCTGAAGAGAGTTTTATTAAGTAAAGATAGATTAAAGGAGTAATAATTTTACAAAATATTTGGATTAGGTATACCAGGCTTTTGTGCATTTCAACTACTTAACAAGTGAGGCACATAAAGCAGCTACGACTAAGTACATTATTTTAGCTATGCTAAAAGATGTAGGCTTCATCAGGCAAAACCAATGGAATTTATGCTGTCCAATGAAAACAACTAATTAAATGCCAAGAACATAATACGTGTTTACACAAACTCAGATCAATTTGCCATGGGAACTAGGATAAAGGAAAGAAAAAAACCTCAAGCCATCTAGCCACAATGGAACAGACCAAACATGAGAATATACAACGAAAATTCATAGCTGGGCAGTCATCTTACCCGTCTCATGTCAGGATCACTTGTGTTGACCACTTTGGGCAGAAGCACAAATATCAATAATGGAAGAACCATCATCATAACCTGAAGACAGAAAAAAAAAATTAGAAATTCCCTTTCCTCCACTTTACAGTTTGTGAAACAAAAACTGCATTTAATAATGTAAAATTTAAAGATTCAAATGTGTATACAGAACTTGCAGCAATCACATCAATTCTAGTGAACTAATTCTGATGATAGCAAGGTGCTACCTGTCTGAATGTTGTAGAGTTTGATAAGATTGAGAATTTTATCTATGTGTTTGGACTTTATTGACATCACACTTCTTTCTTGTGCCACCTGCCTATGTTTGTGCAGGGCTTACAGTATTACTTAATAAAAGTAGTTTGCAAATGGAACTA
Organism: Sciurus carolinensis; assembly: GCF_902686445.1. Classification (NCBI taxonomy): domain Eukaryota; kingdom Metazoa; phylum Chordata; class Mammalia; order Rodentia; family Sciuridae; genus Sciurus; species Sciurus carolinensis. The sequence continues at coordinate 118,688,598 of NC_062214.1, forward strand.
TCTATTGATTTTCTTCAACCTGCAATCTGGCATTAAGTTTGGTGATCTCAATGGCCTGTCAGATTGCTCTTTCCAGATAACTCTGTGGTTCTTGGCGAAAACCCTCATCTCTCTCATTAATATATGTCCTCTAGAGCCTGCAATCTAGTACTCGACAACTACTTTTGCAGATCAGTTTTGAAAAATATCCTAGAATTCTCCAGCACTGCATACACGTCTATAGAATTTCAGTAAGGAGAATACATAAAATGAGTAAGCTTTGGAGACTTACTGTTGATTCCTCCCATTCAAACTACACTCTTGCCTCTTTTTCTTTGATAACAGATTCTAGGTACTGATTTATTCCTCTCCAAGGAGGTATAATCCCCAAGTAGTCCCTTTGTGATCTAAAAAGCTGTCAAAACTGTCAGCAAGGAATATGATTAAAACATATATAATGCTCACATAATTATTCAACTTTCAAAAACAGTTTTAAAAAAAGGTAAAATTTGTTTTAAAAGAATGTATTCTGGACTGTCTGATGTGGCACATGTCTATAATTCCAACTTCTTGGGAGGCTGAAATGGGAGGATCACAAGTTCAAGGACAGTCTTGGCAAAGACCCTATCTCAAAATAAAACAACAAAAAGGGCTGGGTATTTATTTCAAAAGTAGAGCACCCCTGGGTTACTACTCCCAATACCACAACCACAAAAAGAATATATTCTTTTAGTGTTTTACTATTAGTATCATAACTTAATTTTCATGACAATACCAACTACTTAAATTACCAGAGAATAACTTCTTTGTTCACCACACTTGTTAAAAAAAGAGAAAGAAAACCTTATTTGCACCAACAGGGACTGGTTAATAAATGATGGCATGTTTATCAGTGAACTAATATGCAAGTAGTAGGATGGATGGGATATCTCCATATATGGCTGCATACCCTCTATTTGAATTTTACATTTCATCATAAATAAGTATTTATTCAATTTCTGTTGTACATTTCAATGTCAACTCTATAGAGCCATTTTCACTATATTCTTTTCATTATCTATTCCTAAAGCCACTGTTTTCCTGAAATCCAAAAATTACTCACAATAATCCTTTCATCCAACAACCTAACCTCAATTTTCCACCTCACAGGGGTTTTGAAGTTTTCAAACCTACAAGTAAATTAGGGATTAGCAAAATGTTTTATTTCAGCTTGATACATACCATTGGATTCATAAGAAAGTCTGTCCAGCCCCATGACTCCCTTTTAATAAAGTAAGAAGGTGGACCTGAAGATTTCATTTGGAGAGGATAGGGCAGTCTGACCACTTCTGATGTTTTGATATAATTCACATATCTTGCTCTGATAAAAAAAACATGAGAAAAGTGGCAGTAATTCTACAAAAAACATGGCTAGTTAAAAGATCTGCTTAAAATATATTAGCAATGACTCTTCCAAAACATCCTGGCATCTAAACTTTTGATTCTGAAAATCTGACCAAAACAGTTTTATCTGCATATCTAAAATACTGGATAAAGTCAACAGAAAAAACACTATACTTCAAATCGTCTAGCTGCAGTTGTCACGCTACCTATCTATGTGGTTAGGTAAGTTCCTTAATTTCTGTTTATATCAAAACTTCTTTTAGAATCCTTCTAAAGTCCCTTGATTATACTTAGTAATGAATTTATTTTACTATAAACATTTAAAAATACTGGATTTTATTTATTTATTTATTAGATGATCTAAGATGTGCATTACTGGATACACCCAAATTCTAAGGCTACTTTTGCAACAAAAACTTGATTCAAGAGAGTCCTACTGGGGCTGGGGTTGTAGCTCAGCGGCAGAATGCCTGCCTAGCACATGTGAGGCACTGGGTTCGATTCCCAGTACCACATACATACATACAGACATCCGTACATAAAATAAAGGTATTATGTCCATCTACAACTAAAAAACTATTAAACTATTTAAAAAAAAGAAAAAAAGAAAGAAACTCCACCCACCCGCCCTACAACAAGCTAGGTGTGGTGGCATATGCCTGAAATCGCAGTGACTGGAGAGGCTGAGGCAGGAGGATGTAAAGTTTGAATAACTTATTCAGACAATGTCTCAAAATAAAAAATAAAAAGGTCTGGGGATGTGGCTCAGTGGTAAAGTGCCCCTGGATTCAATCCCCAGTACCAAAAAAAAAAAAAAAAAAGAAAGCCCTACAACAGTACTTGATAAACATCTTATTTTCACCTAAGATGCACTAATAAAATCAAAACCCAGGCCTCGGGACTGGGGTTGTGGCTCGATGGTAGAGTGCGTGTCTAGCATGTGTGAGGCCCTGGATTCAATTCTCAGCACCACGTATAAATAAATGAATAAAATAAATGTCTATCAACATCTAAAAACATGTTAAAAAAAAAAAAACAAACCAAAAAACCAGGCCTCACTAAATTGCTGAGGCTGGCTTTGAACTCGTGATCCTCCTACCTTAGCCTCCCGAGCAGCTGGGATTACAGGTATGCACCACCATGCCTAGCCAGATAGCCAGGTATATCATTTTTTACAGCAATAAATTTTTATTTCTTTAAGCAGTTCAAATATACTTCAAATTATTGTATAGTATATACCCAATAATTCTACCATCTTAAACTTTTGGAGGTGTGATTCATTTGCTGATTTAATGTAGACTGTTTCCTTGGGTACTCTGTAATGTAAGTAGACTTAAGTAAATAGATATTAGGGCATCTTCTTTCAGAGAGATTACACATTTGTCTGTGCTAGTAGTCCAGGGATTTTAAGCAGGGACCATTTTGTTAGCTTCTCATCTTGGAAGTGCCTAGATTTTGTGAGAAGTAATAAGTTCATACTTCAAATTTTAATGAGGATAGAATTGCTACTATCAGTTTTCATGGGAGAATTTTACCCAAATACCAAGGTCAGAATGGGAATCTGGCCTTTTGGGTTTTAATTTAAAGATCAAAGGGAAACCAAAACTTAGATCTAATTCTAACCCAAGTAAGCCCAAGGCTTGCCTCCTACTTATACATTACTAATAAAAGCTAAGCTTTTAAGTTAGAGAACCTCATCAAAAATCTCAGATGGGGACGTGGTTTATAGTATATCCCCTAGGGATTTTCCTTACTTTGGAGACAGCTACACATTTAAATAAAAGGAAAAGTCTGCTGGGCACAGTGGCACATGCCTATAATCCCAGCAATTCAGGAGGCTGAGGCAGAAGGACTGCAAATTTCAGGCCAGCCTAGGCAATTTAGCAAGACCCTGTCTTAAAATAGAACATTTTTAAAGGGCCAGGGGTGTAGGAAATGTTTGTCATATTTTGTCCAACATTTCTAAGATTTTTTTCATTCAGCTAAAATATCACGAAAGGAAGTTTCATATATATTTGATGCTAATTTACTTTGCATGTTTACAAAACACTGCTCAAAATATTAGGCCCTGGCGATCCAAGATGGCGGCCTAGAGGGAGACTGCACCCCCAGTCGCTCCAGAACCCAGGAGTTAAGAAGGGGAGGCATTGAGAGACTCGGACTGAAATAGAGCCACAGGTGAGTCTGCCCACTGGGTAAAGCTCGGTCCGGGTGGCAGGCCCAGATAGAGGTGGCTTATCGGAGCCAGGCAGGGCAGCTAGAGTCTTCCCAAGGTAGCCTTCCACACTTCGGCAGTGGGCTCCTCCCACACAGCCAGCTGCACGGTGCAGGCCCACAGTGAGAGCATTTCCGCACAGAACCAGTTCCAAACCGTGGAACCAGTAGGGGGCTAGGGGCAGTTTTCTTCGGATGCGCTGCTTTATCAGATTCCTCCAAGACATCAGGCTACTGAAGGCTGGGAGGTGATACACTGGAAATCTACCGGGACACTATAAGCCAATAGCGGAAAACTGCAATATCTCAGGGTCCCACTGACAGCTGACCAATATGAGAAAACAAGGTAAGAAAATGTCCCAAGCAAACCTAGATACTACATCAATAAAACCCAATGACAGCACAGCAGAAGAAATGTCAGAAAGGGAGTTCAGAATGTACGTAATTAAAACGATCAGGGAAGCTAATGAGGAGATGAAAGAGCAAATACAGGCATTGAAGGAGGAGATGAAAGAGCAAATGCAGGCATTAAATGATCGCACCAATCAACAGTTAAAAGAGCAAATACGGGAAGCAAGAGATCATTTCAATAAAGAGTTAGAGATACTGAAAAAAAAACAAACTGAAATACTTGAAATGAAGGAAACAATAAACCAAGTTAAAAACTCCATAGAAAGCATAACCAATAGGATAGAACACCTGGAAGACAGAACCTCAGACATTGAAGACAAATTATTTAACCTTGAAAGTAAAGTTGGCCAAACAGAAAAGATGGTAAGAAATCATGAACAGAACCTACAAGAATTATGGGATATCATGAAAAGGCCAAATTTAAGAATTATTGGGATTGAGGAAGGCTTAGAGAAACAAACCAAAGGAATGAACAATCTATTCAATGAAATAGTAACAGAAAATTTCCCAAATCTGAAGAACGAAATGGAAAACCAAGTACAAGAGGCTTATAGAACTCCAAACATACAAAATTACAACAGACCCACACCAAGGTACATTATTATGAAAATACCTAACATACAAAATAAAGACAGAATTTTAAAGGCCGCGAGAGAAAAGAATCAAATTACATTCAGAGGGAAACCAATAAGAATATCAGCAGATTTTTCAATCCAGACCCTAAAAGCTAGAAGGGCCTGGAACAACATATACCAAGCCCTGAAAGAAAATGGATGCCAACCAAGAATCTTATACCCAGCAAAACTTACCTTCAAATTTGACGATGAAATAAGATCCTTCCATGATAAACAAAAGCTAAAGGAATTTACAAAAAGAAAGCCAGCATTACAGAACATTCTCAGCAAAATATTCCATGAGGAAGAGATGAAAAACAACGATGCAAATCAGCAACAGGAGGCGCTAGCCTAAAGGAATAGCCAAATAAAGGAGAAACCAAATCATGTCAAAAACAAATATGAGTCAATTGACTGGGAATACAAATCATATCACAATAATAACCCTGAATGTCAATGGCCTGAATTCATCAATCAAAAGACACAGACTGGCAGATTGGATTAAAAAGAAAAATCCAACAATATGCTGCCTGCAAGAGACTCATCTCATAGAAAGAGACACCCATAGACTAAAGGTGAAAGGATGGGGAAAAACATACCATGCACACGGACACAGCAAAAAAGCTGGAGTATCCATCCTCATTTCAGATAATGTGGACTTCAAACCAAAACTAGTCAGAAGGGATAAAGAAGGACATTACATGCTGCTTAAGGGAAGCATAAATCAGCAAGACTTAACAATCATAAATATCTATGCCCCGAACATTGGCTCATCCACGTACGTCAAACAAATCCTTCTCAATTCCAGAAATCAAATAGACCACAGCACAATAATACTAGGCGATTTTAACACACCTCTCTCACCACTGGATAGATCGTCCAAACAAAAACTGAATAAAGAAACTATAGATCTCAACAACACAATCAACAATTTAGACTTAACGGACATATATAGAATATACCATCCAACAAAGAACGAATACACTTTCTTCTCAGCAGCACATGGATCCTTCTCTAAAATAGACCATATTTTATGCCACAAAGCTACTGTTAGCAAATACAAGAAGATAGAGATACTACCTTGTACTCTATCAGATCATAATGGATTGAAATTAGAAATAAATGACAGAATAAAAAACAGAAACTTCTCCAATACCTGGAGATTAAATAATACACTATTAAATGATGAATGGATAACAGAAGACATCAGGAGGGAAATAAAAAAATTCTTAGAAGTAAACGAGAACAAAGACACATCATATCAAAATCTCTGGGACACTATGAAAGCAGTACTTAGAGGAAGATTTATTTCATGGGGTGCATTCAAAAAAAGAAGTAGAAATCAACAAATAAACGACTTAACACTACAGCTCAAAGCGCTAGAAAAAGAAGAGCAGACCAATACCAAAAGTAGTAAAAGACAGGAAATAGTTAAAATCAGAGCCGAAATCAACGAAATCGAAACAAAAGAAACAATTGGAAAAATTAACAAAATAGATAGTTGGTTCTTTGAAAAAATAAACAAAATTGATAAACCCTTATCCACACTAACAAAGAGAAAGAGGGAGAAAACTCAAATTACTAAAATTCGGAATGAACAAGGAAACATCACAACAGACACGAGTGAAATACAAAACATAATTAGAAGCTATTTCGAAAATCTATACTCCAACAAAACAGAAAACCTCGAAGACATCAACAAATTTCTAGAGACATATGAATTACCTAAACTGAACGAGGAGGACATACACAACTTAAATAAACCAATTTCAAGCAATGAAATAGAAGAGGTCATCAAAAGCCTACCAACAAAGAAAAGTCCAGGACCAGATGGGTTCTCAGCGGAGTTCTACAAAACCTTTAAAGAAGAGCTCATTCCAATACTCCTCAAACTATTCCATGAAATAGAAGAGGAGGGAACCCTCCCAAACTCATTCTATGAAGCCAATATCACCCTGATACCTAAACCAGACAGAGACACATCGAGAAAAGAAAATTTCAGACCAATATCCTTAATGAACATTGATGCAAAAATTCTCAACAAAATTTTAGCAAATCGCATACAAATATATATTAAAAAGATAGTGCACCACGATCAAGTGGGTTTTATCCCAGGGATGCAAGGTTGGTTCAACATTCGGAAATCAATAAATGTCATTCACCATGTCAATAGACTTAAAGTTAAGAATCACATGATTATTTCAATAGATGCAGAAAAAGCATTCGATAAAATACAGCATCCCTTCATGCTCAAAACACTAGAAAAAATTGGGGTAGTGGGAACATTCCTTAACATTATAAAGGCAATCTACGCTAAGCCCATGGCTAATATCATTCTAAATGGTGAAAAACTGAAAGCGTTCCCCCTAAAAACTGGAACAAGGCAGGGATGCCCTCTTTCACCGCTTCTATTCAACATCGTCCTTGAGACTCTAGCCAGAGCAATCAGACAAACCAAAGAAATTAAAGGGATACGAATAGGAAAAGAAGAACTCAAACTATCCCTGTTTGCTGATGACATGATTATATATTTAGAGGAACCTGGAAATTCCACCAGAAAACTTTTAGAACTCATAAGTGAATTCAGTAAAGTAGCAGGTTACAAGATCAATGCTCATAAATCCAATGCATTTTTATACATAAGTGATGAATCTTCAGAAAGAGAAATTAGGAAAACTACCCCATTCACAATAGCATCAAAAAAAATAAAATACTTGGGAATCAATCTCACAAAAGAGGTGAAAGACCTCTACAATGAGAACTACAGAACACTAAAGAAGGAAATTCAAGAAAACCTTAGAAAATGGAAAGATCTCCCATGTTCCTGGATAGGCAGAATTAATATTGTCAAAATGGCTATACTACCTAAAGTGCTATACAGATTCAATGCAATTCCAATTAAAATCCCAATGATGTACCTTGCAGAAATAGAGCAAGCAATTATGAAATTCATCTGGAAGAATAAAAAACCTAGAATAGCTAAAGCAATCCTCAGTAGCAAGAGCGAAGCAGGGGGTATTGCAATACTAGATCTTCAACTCTACTACAAAGCAATAGTAACAAAAACGGCATGGTATTGGTACCAAAATAGACAGGTAGATCAATGGTACAGAATAGAGGACATGGACACAAACCCAAATAAATACAATTTTCTCATACTGGACAAAGGTTCCAAAAATATGCAATGGAGGAAAGATAGCCTCTTCAACAAATGGTGCTGGGAAAACTGGAAAACCATATGCAATAGAATGAAATTAAACCCCTATCTCTCACCCTACACAAAACTCAACTCAAAATGGATCAAGGACCTCGGAATCAGACCAGAGACCCTGCATCTTACAGAAGAAAAAGTAAGTCCAAATCTTCAACTTGTTGGCTTAGGATCAGACTTCCTTAACAGGACTCCCATAGCACAAGAAATAAAAGCAAGAATCAACAACTGGGATAGATTCAAACTAAAAAGCTTTCTCTCCGCAAAGGAAACTATCAGAAATGTGAAGAGAGAGCCTACGGAGTGGGAGAATATCTTTGCCAACCATACCTCAGATAGAGCGCTAATTTCCAGAATCTATAAAGAACTTAAAAAACTCTACACGAAGAATACAAATAATCCAATCAACAAATGGTCTAAGGAAATGAACAGACACTTCACAGAAGAAGATGTACAAGTAATCAACAGATATATGAAGAAATGTTCAACATCCCTAGTAATAAGGGAAATGCAAATCAAAACTACCCTAAGATTTCACCTCACCCCAATTAGAATGGCGATTATCAAGAATACAAGCAACAATAGGTGTTGGCGAGGATGTGGTGAAAAAGGAACACTCATACATTGCTGGTGGGGTTGCAAATTAGTGCAGCCACTCTGGAAAGCAGTGTGGAGATTCCTCAGAAAGCTTGGAATGGAACCACCATTTGACCCAGCTATCCCACTCCTTGGCCTATACCCAAAGGACTTAAAATCAGCATACTACAGAGATACAGCCACATCAATGTTCATTGCTGCTCAATTCACCATAGCCAGATTGTGGAACCAACCTAGATGCCCTTCAGTTGATGAATGGATAAAGAAACTGTGGCACATTTATACAATGGAATATTACTCTGCAATGAAGAATGATAAAATTATGGCATTTGTAGGCAAATGGACAAAATTGGAGAATATCATGCTAAGTGAGATAAGCCAATCTCAAAAAACTAAAGGACGAATGATCTCGCTGATAAGCGGATGAGGACATATAATGGGGGGTGGGAGGGGTTAGCATTAGGTTTAGGGTTAGGTTTAGGGTTAGGGATAAGGAGAGCGGTAAGAATGAAGGAAAGAAGGACTGTATAGAGGGAAAAGAGGGGTGGGAGGGGTGGGGGGAAGGGAAAAAAAAATAAACATCATTGCCCTATGTAAACGTATGATTACACAAATGGTATGCCTTGACTCTATGTACAAATAGAGAAACAACATGTATCCCATTTGTATACAATTAAAAAAAAATAAATATATATATTAAAAAATATATATTAGGCCCTTATATGAATGCAAATCCTACTTTGTTCTCTACTCTGTCCCACCCCTAATTATTAAAATGATAAGGGCCTCATTTTTTATTGTTTTTTTTTTTTTTTTCCTTCTTCAGAAATCCAATGCTCCGGAATGTATCTGAGATTATGAATCCTAAAACCAGTTCTTAAATGCTCAAAAAGGAAGTACTCTTTATCCTTTGCTAAAAGGAAAACAAGCATTAGCCCCCAGTTCAATCCCTAGCATTGCAAAAAAAGCTAATTAAAACTTTATATTTAGAGCAATATAGCTATTTACTAGAACTGTTTTATTCAAAATTTTAAGACAGCAAAAGGACAAATAAAATTAAATGTTGAAGTTCTTAGTAAGCAAGTATCCCCCCTTGTTTAACAATAATCATTCCCTCCAATACTATGTTTTTGATATTAAAAAAATTAGGGGCTGGGAGATAGCTCAGTTGGTAGAGTGCTTGCCTTGTAAGCATAAGGCCGTGGGTTCGATCCCCAGCACCCCCCAAAAAAAATTTAAATAAGCATAAAGTATACTGCAATCTACATACTTCTCATCTTCAAGCATGCAATTCTAAAATATATTAAAAAGTCATAAGTCCCTTAAGATTGAGATTTAAGCCAGGCACAATGTCCCATGCCTGTAATGCCAGCAACTAGGGAGGCTTAGGCAGGAGGATAGCAAGTTCAAGGCCAGCCTCAGCAATTTAATGAGACCCTATCTCAAAATAAAAAATAAGAAAAGCTGAGGATGTAACTCAGTGGTAGTGTCTTGGGTTTAATCCCCACTACCAAAAAAAAAATAAGATTTAACATAATAGGACTTTACCTATATATATATTTAAAAATCCTTATGTTTTTAAAAAGATATATGAGAAAGTCAATACCCAAGGTATATTAATCAATATACTTTGAAATAATCCATGTATTCCATCAAAAAAATATTTATAGCCAAGTGCAGTAGTGCACACCTGTAAACCCAAAAACTCGAGAGGCTGAGGTAGGAGGTTCTTAAGTACAAATCCAAAATCAGTAATTTAGTGAGTTCCTAAGCAACTTAGCTAGATTCTACCTCAAAATAAAATATAAAGACGGTTGAAGTTATGGCTCGGTAGTTAAGCACTCCTAGGTTAAATTCCTGGTACCAAAAAAAGAAAAAAGAAAAAACAATTTATAAGTATATTTACAAGGTAATACCTTCCATTGAAGCTTTGCCTCTGCTCTAAATAGTCAAAAGCAAGAACTATGCTCAGAACTTAAGCTTATCTTTAGCCAAAACTTAACCTTCAAAAATAGGAGGACAGAAAGAGTGAAGCAGGGGGTATCACAATACCAGATCTTCAACTCTACTACAAAGCAATAGTAACAAAAACGGCAATGGTATTGGTACCAAAATAGAAAGGTGGATCAATGGTACAGAATAGAGGACACGGACACAAACCCAAATAAATACAATTTTCTCATACTAGACAAAGGGACCAAAAATATGCAATGGAGAAAAGATAGCCTCTTCAACAAATGGTGCTGGGAGAATTGGAAATCCATATGCAACAGAATGAAACTAAACCCATATCTCTCACCATGCACGAAACTAAACTCAAAATGGATTAAGGATCTCGGAATCAGATCAGAGACCTTGCATCTCATAGAAGAAAAAGTAGGTCCAGAGCTTCAACATGTCGGCTTAGGACCAGACTTCCTCAACAGGACTCCCATAGCACAAGAAATAAAAGCAAGAATTAATAACTGGGATAAATTCAAACTAAAAAGCTTTCTCTCAGCAAAGGAAACTATCAGCAATGCAAAGAAAGAGCCTAAAGAGTGGGAGAAAATCTTTGCCAATCATACTTCAGATAGAGCACTAATCTCCAGAATCTATAAAGAACTCAAAAAACTCTACACCAAGAATACAAATAATCCAATCGACAAATGGGCTAAGGAAATGAATAGACACTTCACAGAAGAAGATCTACAAGCAATCAACAAACATATGGAAAAATGTTCAACATCTCTAGTAATAAGAGAAATGCAAATCAAAACCACCCTAAGATTCCATCTCACCCCAATTAGAATGGCGATTATCAAGAATACAAGCAACAACAGGTGTTGGCGAGGATGTGGGGAAAAAGGTACACTCATACATTGCTGGTGGGGCTACAAATTAGTGCAGCCACTCTGGAAAGCAGTGTGGAGACTCCTCAGAAAACTTGGAATGGAACCACCATTTGACCCAGCTATCCCACTCCTTGGCCTATACCCAAAGGACTTAAAATCAGCATATTACAGAGATACAGCCACATCAATGTTCATAGCTGCTCAGTTCACAATAGCCAGATTGTGGAACCAACCTAGATGTCCTTCAATTGACGAATGGATAAAGAAAATGTGGTATATATATATACAATGGAATATTACTCAGCCATAAAGAATGATAAAATTATGGCATTTGCAGGCAAATGGATGAAACTGGAGAATATCATGCTAAGTGAGATAAGCCAATCTCAAAAAACCAAAGGACGAATGATATCGCTAATAAGTGGATGATGACACATAATGGGGGGTGGGAGGGGTTAGTGTTAGGGTTAGAGTTAGGGTTAGGGAGGGGGGCAAGAATGGAGGAAGGAAGGACTGTATAGAGGGAAAAGAGGGGTGGGAGGGGTAGGGGGGAAGGGAAAATAATAACAGAATGAATCAAACAACATTACCCTATGTAAATTTATGATTACACAAATGGTATGCCTTTACGCCATGTACAAATAGAGAAACAACATGTATCCCATTTGTTTACAATAAAAAAAAAAAGAATAGGAGGAAAAAAAAAAGGAGGAAAAAAGTAATTTGTTTCTAAAGAATGTATGGCTTTATGTTAACAACAAGAATTTATTTTCTTGGTAATTATCTGTTTACTTATATATGCCAGAGGAGTAGGGAAAAAAACATTACTTATCTCTCAAGAGGAGTTGGTTATAAAAATTATGGCAAATCCATCAATGGACAAACACAGGTAACATTAAGGATAAATAGTTCCATGTATGCCTCATTCTATTTTAATTATTACAGATTTATATATTATATCCTAAAATCTAGCAATATCAAATAGAAAAGCAAAGAAAGAAGATAAATTTTTAGAAGTAAACACTAAATCAAAAATAATATGGCACTAAATGAACATATTTCTATTATGTCAGCTCAATTTTCAGTCTCTACAAATCAGGCTAACATATGCTTGGCACACAAAAAAGGATCAACAATAAGATATAACTTACAGTTGTAAACTGTATAACTTATAGTTGTAAAAATTTTTTTTTTCCCCAAAACGTTTTTTGTTTTTGCATGACTTGTGCTTTATTATGGCAACATAGAGTAATGTTATGAGAGCACAAACAGGAGACATTTTCACTTTAAACTGCTTTATCTATTGCCTGGTTATATTAAACCCAAAAGGATGTTATTGCCATAAGACAGTAAAAAATAAATTAATTAATTAAGTAGATGTTTTATTATGGAAGGCTAAATCTGAAGATTGTGGACATGTGTACAACTATTCCCAACTTCAAATGGGTTTTGCTATTCCATACTCACAGCCTCAAGTAGACGAAAGTTTTTTTTAATTTCACCTCACTTTCAAAGCACATATTTGTTTACTTAGGATTCTGAAATTCTTTCCTACTCTGCCAGCTTCAAATATTGTGCTTTCATCTTTTATCATGATTCTCACTTTGAGATAAACTCTATCAAGTAACCTAGTGTTTTCCCTAGAAGTACTAAATTTCCAAAGCACACTAAAGATTCTAGAAAAGAGGAGATGTAGAAATTCAAGATCAATTTAGTATCAAGTAGGTAATAAGAAATGTTTTCAAAATATTCCAATAAAAAATAGTTGAGCCAGGCGCAGTGGTGCACGCCTATAATCTCAGCAGCTTGGGAGGCTGGGGTAGAAGCCTCAGCAACAATGTGACACTAAGCAACTCAGTGAGACCCTGTCTCTAAAAAAAACACAAAATAGGGCTCGGGATGTGGCTCAGTGGTCGGATACCCCTGAGTTCAATCCCCAGTCCCCTGCCCTGCAAAAAAAAAAAAAAAAAGTTGAAAATATTATTTCTAATTTAGAAAACTTAAATCTTTTAAAATCACATTTCAACAACTAACACAGTGCTTTTTGCTCCTATAGGAAGTAATATTACCTTTTCTCTCTATAATCATATTAGGAGCTTTAAAATAAATTTTAAGCCAAAAAAGGAAGAATTTTAACTTCATAATTTTATTAATGTTCAGGTGAAAACAACATATGGATATTTTAAGTGTTTTAAGGAATTACTGTAGCTTAAATAAGGAAATTTTCACCCTTAAATTCTGAAAGGAATATACAATAAGATATACAGTAGCCTAACCTTTGGAAAATATTAAATCAGGTATCCTCACCTCATTTTTCCTTTTGAAGTGATATCAACTCGGACAGGGTCAAACTTGTAAGCTGGAGAAATAACTTCCACTACATAAGATCCAGAAGGTATATCATGAACCACAAAACTCCCATCTGTCCTGAAAGAAATGAAAATCATATTTAGTCACTTCTGATCACTGGTTTAGTTTTTTTTTTGTTTTAAATCGTGTTAATTCCAAAAACAATGCCCCCCCCCATGACATTAAACAAGAAGCTGGGAAAAAAACAAGAGTGGCAAGAATTGTCCTCCACTTTATCTTGCATAACTAACACTGAGCAGATTCTGAAAATACCTGAAACCACTCCAGAACAGTGGAGAACCCCGACATAGAAAGTACTTCTTTTCTTTCTGTGGGTAAAGATGATAGTTGACAGGAGAAGAGTTCTAAAGTCATGTCTTTCCTTAAGGGAAACTACAAATATACATTATTATTACAATAGGGTCCCAATTTGCCAATCCCCCCCACCAACTCTTAGCGATAAAAATGGCATTCTACTTCAGTTTTAATTTGTATTTTGCCAATTTTCTTTTTTTTATAAGTGATAAAAAGTATTTAGGTATTATTCGTTTCACTTATTACAGTCCCATTACTTTAGTTCTTTTTTGCATATGTAAATATTTAAAATGTTTATGTAGTTAAAACATCCTATCTTTTCCTTACTGATTTTTTGTTTGTTTGTTTTTACAAACTTACTTGATTTAGAAAACCTCCTATCAAAAGTTAGTAACTTCTCGGGCTGGGGAGACAGCTGGTAGAGTGCTTGCCTCGCAAGCACAAGGCCCTGAGTTCGATCCCCAGTACCGCAAAAAAAAAAAAAAAAAGTTAGTAACTTCTCATTACAGGTCAAAATTAATCTGTTTGGAAAATGAAAAACTACTCCAAGGAAAAAAGAAATTTGTTTCAGGAACACAAATGGTTCAAAAAGGATCAACTGTTATCAGAAAATCCCCACTATCATAATAATATATTAAAATAATGCCTCATTTTAAAATACTTAGGCTTTTTCATAGTCAAAGCAATAACTGATCCTGATCATATTCATATATTTACTAAATAGATGAAAAAGTGTTCCTTGTTACCTCAAAGCAAAAAGTAAACCAAAACAGAATAAACATGCAAACATCGAGTTAACTTATTCTTGGGATGGACAGCTTCCACTTACCCTCCAGATCCATCCATACCCTTTCTCTCCACAGATCCCAGGAAGGGAAGAAAATGAGCTTAGTACAGATACCCCACAGCTTTCTCATTGAGAGGTCACTTGACTGGCCTTATTCAGGGACACAGGGACAAAGGCTCCTCCAAAGCAGCCTTTTCTTTAAGTTTCCAGTAACCTCTACTTGCACTCCTCCCTCAGGCTTAGAGGTGGTAATAGTCTTGCGTTTTTAAGTTCTAGGGTACTATATCACGTGGTTGTTTCCCTACACCACGACTACACTATTTAATGCTTTCATTAAACCCTCTGAGTTATTCTTTTTTTTTTTTTTCCCCCTGAGTTATTCTTAATCTCGGTGTGTCTTCTGTTTCTTGTTTTATTTTTGGTACCAGGGAGTGAACCCAGAGGGGTTTAAAAACTGAGCCACATCCCCATCCTGTTTTGTTTTATTTTGAGACAGGGTCTCCCTAAATTGCTTAGTGCCTTGATAAATTGCTGAGGCTGGCTTTGAACTTGAAATCCTCCTGCTTCGGCCTCCCAAACTCGCTGAGATTATCTTCCTTTTCTTGATGGGACCCTGACTGAGCAAATTTCAAACCATCTTTCTGGGTTCAAAAAAAAAAAACCAACAACTGATGAGTGCACAAAACAAATAATATCAGAACTAACTACCTAAAGAAAAAAGCAAACATACATTTCATAAGATAAATATTTTTAACAAAAAAATACCTAAAACATGGCTTTAAAAATGTATTCTATAATGTACAGGTTTTGTTGGATCCTGATTTAAAAAAATTACATAAATGCATTTTTTAAATAACTGGGGAAACACAGAAATATACTGGGTATTAGATTATACCAAGGTATTATTATTTATTTTGTTGACTTGATAATAGTATGTGGTTTTTAAGTCCTTACCTTTTAGAGAAACATAATAATGCATTTACAAGTAAAATTATATTATGCTTAGAACCATACAAAAATACTCAAGAATGAGGTATAGAGAAGATATGAAACAAAACAGTAGACTTTGATGAGTATCCAAGAATTCACAAAGCGATCCTATTTATTTTTGTAAATGTCTGAAAATTTCTATAATAAAAAGTTCAAAAAAGTGTAGCACATAATCTCACTATGTCAAAACAAACAAACACCTGAAAAATGCCTAAATGTCCAAAATCAGAGGACTGGTTAAATAAATTATGGCTTATATACTAACTGATGATAATAAGAAATGGTATGAGCAGTGTTAAGCTCCAACTTTCCAAGCTCCAACTTTCCTTATCTCCATTAGCTAAGTCACAAAACACTTCCAAAAAAAGCATACATATAAGCCAAAATTGTGTGCTAGTTTTTCATAACAGTGACAAGACAAATTACTTACCCTTTTGCCAACAAGTTTTTCACCATAAGCTCTTCCTGTTAATTCTCAATCACCCTTTCTACATTCAAATGTTAAAAAGTGAAATGGTACCAAAACTTCACAGGGCTGGGGGTGTAGTTCAGTGGTGGAGCATTTGTCTACCATGTGTGGGGCACTGGGTTCGATCCTCAGCACCACATAAAAATAAACAAATAAAGGCATTGTGTCCATCTTCAACTAAAAACAATATTAAAAAAAAAAAAAACTTCACAAATATTAAGTGAAGCTGGGCACAGTGGCACAAGCCTATAATCCCAGTGGCTGGGGAGGCTGAGGCAGGAAGATAGTTCAAAGCCAGCATCAGCAACAGCGTGGCACTAAGCAATTCAGTGAGACCCTGTCCCTAAATAAAATATAAAATAGGGCTGGGGATGGGCTCAGTAATTGAGTGCTCCTGAGTTCAATCCCTGGTACCCCCCCCCCAAAAAAAAAATTAAGGGAAAAGGGCACGTTACAAAATATTATGTTTTAGTATTATAAACAACTAAAAGATACGATATTAAGAGTTGTTGGAGGTGGGGAGACAGCTTAGTTGATAGAATGCCTGCCTCGAAAGCACAGGCCCTGGGTTCAATCCCCAGCACTGCAAAAAAGAAAAAATAAATAAATAAATAAATCAGTCATTGGACTGGGACTGTAGCTCAGTGGCAGAGTGCTTGCCTACCATGTGTGAGGAACTGAGTTCGATCCTTAGCACCACATAAAAACAAACTAATGAAATAAAGGCATTCTGGACAGAATCTCCAACTACAAAAAAGTTAAAAAGAAAAAAAAAAAAGAGTTGTTGTCTGGTTGAAACTTTCTTTTTTTATGATACCTTTATTTTATTTATTTTTATGTGGTGCTCAGGATCCAACCCAGTGCCTCATATATGCTAGGCAAACGCTATACCACTGAGCCCCAGCCCCAGCCCTGGTTGAAACTTTCAAAAAGAAACTTTCTTGTTTACATGTTCTTCAACAAACATGTTACTAATATTATTTTTAAAATAAAAATAAATGCTTTTCAAAGGAACTGTGCTGCAGAAGAAAAGTCAAATTGTCAATTAAGGCTAATTTTCTGAATCTTAGTAAGATTTTTATCATTAAACCATAAATATCTAAAGAATGCCCCAGTGCCAGATTATTAACATCAGATAGCATTAACAGAGTGGTTATAAATTTGTTGTCATTTACTAAACTGAGGTTGAATTTCTCAAAAGGGTACCTGGCTGATCTAAACAAATCTGCAAACCAAATTTAGACGTTCATATTTAAGTTGTGTGCTCTTCAGATACCACTGCTAGTCTACAAACCCAGAAGAGAATCACTTCTTTCCTAAATATTTTCTCTCAGTTCACAATTTCATTTTCCAAACAAATGAACAAGTAATGGTGGAAAGATTTAAGAAGTCATATTTGGGCTAGGGATGTAGCTTGGTGGTAGAGCACTTTCCTACCATGCCTGATGCCCTAGGTTTGATTCCCAGTTACCACAAACAAACAAACAAACAAAAAAGGCATACTTGTGCCTAGACATCCGAAAAGCAGGCAGCTGCCAAAGCAGAGTACTAACAAACGCATCCCTTCTTTTAATATAACAGAAATCACATTTCTATTAATAGAAGAAGGGACAAAATGTGTAAGGAATTTAGAGAAACCTTATTGTCACATAAATAACAGTCGTGATACTACAAATCCCTCGACGAATTCAAGTGTAAAAAGAACAATAATCCCAACCCCAGGCCAACAAAAAAAGTGTGCTTTGATTAGGGACTTCAGGGCCTATTAATTTTAGAAGCAGTACCATTACTCTCCTAGTCTCTGTCATCCCTGGAAGCCCTTTGGGCTTTGGAAATTCCCACTTGTTCAGCATCATTCCACACAAAACCAAGCAACCAGAAGACTGAAACGGATGCAAAAGAGCGACCAGGTTTTAGGGAAGCCAAATAAGATGCAAATGAAAGAATCCAGCAAGAGAAAAATAAGGGTTCACCTGTCCCCAGGGCCCAAGAGAGATCGAACCCAAACAGGGCCAAAATGGGACTGAAAATAGGTGGCCCCCCTGCTCTGGCCTTGGTGCGAGTGCCTGCCATCCTCGTTTCTGAGGTAGGGGGCAGGGGAGGACAGCGTCCGCCTGCCTCCCAGGGTCTCCCAGCCTTCAGCGTTAGTGGCACCTGCCCCTTCACTCTGCGACAGCGACGCCGTCCCGTTCTGACACTGAGCTCTCCTAGCGGGAACCCCTCCAGCGTCCCTCCCAACGGCTTTCCTGCGGCCCTAAGGATGCTCACTTAAGGAAGCCGACGTGCTCTTCTCCGTCTACAAGCACTCGGGCCGCCGAGATCCAGTCCTGAGGCTTCACCCCTGGAACAACGGCACGCCCCTCGATCTTGAAACGATCTCCGAGGCCGACCCCACTCCCTCCCGATCCCTCTGCCGCAGCCCCAGGCACCTCCGAGCTCCCGGTATCCCCTGAGAGCAGCAGCAGCAGGAGGAAAAAGAAGCCCCAC